>NW_022436944.1:42884119-42971819 GCF_009761245.1 Sapajus apella
TTATTTATCTTATTGCATTTTAGGTTTTGGGGTACATGTGAAGAACATGCAAAATTGTTGCTTAGGTACACACGAGGCAGTGTGATTTGCTGCCTTCCTCCCTATCATCCACATCTGGCATTTCTCCCCTTGCTATCTCTCCCCAGCTCCCCACTCCCCACCGTCCCTCCCCTATTTCCCCCCAACTGACCCCAGTGTGTAGCACTCCCCTCCCTGTGTCCATGTGTTCTCATTGTTCAACACCCACCTATGAGTGAGAACATGCGGTGTTTGATCTTCTGCTCTTCTGTCAGTTTGCTGAGAATGATGGTTTCCAGGTTCATCTATGTCCCTACAAAAGACCCAAACTCATCGTTTTTGATGGCTGCATAATATTCCATGGTGTATATGTGCCACATTTTCCCTATCCAGTCTATCGTAGATGGGCATTTGGGTTGGTTCCAGGTCTTTGCTATTGTAAACAGTGCTGCAATGAACATTCGTGTGCACGTGTCCTTATAGTAGAACGATTTGTAATCCTTTGGATGTATACCCAGTAATGGGATTGCTGGGTCAAATGGAATTTCTATTTCTAGGTCCTTGAGGAATCGCCACACTGTCTTCCACAATGGTTGAACTAATTTACACTCCCACCAACAGTGCAAAAGTGTTCCTATTTCTCCACATCCTCTCCAGCATCTGTTGCCTCCAGATTTTTTAATGATTGCCATTCTTACTGGCGTGAGATGGTATCTCAATGTAGTTTTGATTTGCATTTCTCTGATGACCAGTGATGATGAGCATTTTTTCATATGTTTGTTGGCCTCATGTATGTCTTCTTTTGTAAAGTGTCTGTTCATATCCTTTGCCCAGTTTTGAAAGGGCTTGTTAGTTTTTTCCTTGTAAATCTGTTTTAGTTCTTTGTAATGGATATCAGCCCTTTGTCAGATGGGTAAACTGCAAAATTTTTTTCCCATTCTGTTGGTTGCCGAGTCACTCATTCAAATAGGAAAAGAGGAAGTCAAATTGTCTCTATTTGCAGATGACATGATTGTATATCTAGAAGACCCCATCATCTCAGCCCCAAACCTCCTGAAACTGATAAGCAAGTTCAGCAAAGTCTCAGGATACAAAATCAATGTGCAAAAATCACATGCATTCCTATACACCAATAACAGACTTAAAGAGAGCCAAATCAAGAACAAACTTCCATTCACAATTGCCACAAAGAGAATAAAATACATAGGAATACAACTAACAAGGAACATAAAGCACCTCTTCAAGGGGAACTACAAGCCACTGCTCAACGAAATAACAGAAGACACAAACAGATGGAGAAACAGTCCATGTTCATGGTTAGGAAGAATCAATATCGTGAAAATGGCCATACTGCCCAAAGTAATTTACAGATTCAATGCTATCCCCATCAAGCTACCAATGACCTTCTTCGCAGAACTGGAAAAAACCACCTTAAACTTCATATGGAACCAAAAGAGAGCCCGCATAGCCAAGTCAATTCTAAGCAAAAAGAACAAAGCGGGAGGCATCACACTACCGGACTTCAAACTATACTACAGGGCTACAGTAATCAAAACAGCATGGTACTGGTACCAAAACAGAGATATAGACCAATGGAACAGAACAGAGGTCTCGGAGGCAACACAACATATCTACAACCATCTGATATTTGACAAACCAGACAAAAACAAGCAATGGGGAAAGGATTCCCTGTTCAATAAACGGTGTTGGGAAAGCTGGCTAGCCATGTGCAGAAAGCAGAGACTGGACCCCTTCCTGACACTTTACACTAAAATTAACTCCAGATGGATTAAAGACTTAAACATAAGACCTAACACAATAAAAACCCTAGAAGAAAATCTAGGCAAAACCATTCAGGACATAGGTGTAGGCAAGGACTTCATGACCAAAACACCAAAAGCATTGACGACAAAAGCCAAAATAGACAAATGGGACCTAATCAAACTCCACAGCTTCTTTTATTCTTTATTAAATACCGACTGTGTGTCAAAATGAACACTGAAAAGGCAATCATAAACAAAAATTATGTGCCCAAGTGGAGCTTCTGATCTAGTGGAGAAGACAGATATTAAATAAATAGTTGCCTACATTTATATAATCCCAAATTACAATAAAAGCATTAAAAGGTGAAGCCAGGGTACTGTGAGCTGAAATAACCTGGTTGGGGGGAAACGTATGCAAATTACAGAATGTTCCGTGTTTGTCAGTCTTCAGAAGTGACATTTGAGCTAAGACCTAAAGGTAAGTTAGTAAGGTGAAGAGCCAAGTTAGGTATTCCATGAGCACAAGAAAGAGGCACCAGAAGAGCAGAGTCTGAGAGACAAAAGAACTTGGCATTTCCAAAATATCATTTCCCACAGGCATTTTGTCCAATCATATCAACTTCCTTGGAATTCCTAAGCTAGAAATCTTTCAGGATTCAGTGTCATCATATGTGCTTAGATTTCTCCTTGGAATGTTCCTGGGATTCCTGTTTATCTTTCGTGTTAGTCTGTTTGCATTGCTATAAAGGAATACCTTGAGACTGGGCAATTTATAAAGAAATTATGTTTATTGTGGCCCACAGTTCTGTAGGCTGTACAGGAAGTGTGGTGCCAGCATCTGCTTCTGCTGAGGACCTCCAGAAGCTTATTATCACAGCAGAAGGTGAAGAAGGAGCTGCTGCATATCACATGGTGAGAGCTAGGGCAAGAGAGAGAGGCAGGAGGTCCTAGACTCTTTTCAGTAGCCAGATCTTGCATGAGCTTATTACTGTTGGAGGGCACCAAGCCATTAATGAGGGATCTGCCTCCATGACTGAAACACACCCTAACATTGGAGGTCATATTTCAACATGATATTTGGAGGTGACAAAACATTCAAACCATATCATCTTTCAAAACTCAGTTCAGTCATTACTTTCTGTAGTAGACTGATGATGTTCAGGGCCCCAGTTCTTCACTATTATTGTGGACAGCATGCTCAACTCACACTGAATTTGACTGTAGTCTCATCAAGGTGATTTTCCTTGGAATGTGAACAAATGTGATACAAGCAAAGTTGTGAAAAGCCCTGCACATTGAGACCTGTTCTCTCACTATTCTCGTACTTCTTCCTCCACTATGAGATGATGTCCATGAAGACAGACGGAAGGATATAACATAAACAAGGCAAAAAGTCAAAGCCATCTAGAGCAGTCAACATGCAGTTATCCCAAAAACATAAGCAATCCCACAGCCAAGATCAGACAAACAACCTACCTGAACCTCATCTATGGTGGACACATAAGTAAGCTGAGCTGAAACTAGCAGAATCAACCAGCCAACCCTTACATTCATGCGCAATGATAAAGAATGGCTACTTAAGCACCGAGTTTTGAGATAGTTTCTGAGGGAGCATTAATTTTTATAATAATGAACTGATGCCCCTCTTCTAAAAATCTTTTGAATCCACTAAAGCAGAATTAATTATGCAGTCTTCAGCCTCAGAGCACTTTGAATTTCTCTTTCATTGCATTTTTCTCATTTTGCCAAAATAACTGATTTGCTTGTTCAGCTCCACAAGGGTAGTGTTGTTACATAATTTGCCTTTGTCTCATCAAGAATTATAAATATCTCCATTCTGGCATGTAATAAGCGACAGAGCAGGAGTATCACCATCTTGGACAAGCATCATATTCTAAAATTCACTTTGATCAAAAACTGCCTAAATCCAAATGGTATCAGCCTAATGGCTAAGGTCAGCATGACCATAAACCATAAATAACTTCTCCAACCAGAAACATTCCAAACCCCTCCCTGACCAGAGACATGCCAGGCCAGCCCCAAGATAACCTCCCCTTCAGCCAGAGAGAGATCTGACCAGGGACATTCCAACCCTGCAATTAACTTCTCCCCGACACAGAAACATTCTAAGCTCTCTCACCAATACTGTTAGTCTGTAAGAGCGAGCACTCCTGACCAAAATCGGCTAAAAGCCCCTCTCAGGTTTACTTTGCCAAAATAAACTTGTCTTTGACTATTAAGCTGCATTTCATATTTCCTTCCTTTCTTTAACTCTTACAATACACACTTATTATGTGTATTTAAATTAAAAATGTATACATAAATTATTACAAGAGAAATAAATAAAAGTCAACCCTAGAAAAATCTTTGATGGCAGAGATGGTGTCTTTCCTGGTCACTACCATGAACTTAGAATCCTATAAGCCAGGTACTTAGTAGGCACTCAAATATTTGTTTATTCTTACTTCTTTTATCGTTTCCAGTGGGGTTGGATCAAATGCTTGTTAAAGCACGTGAATAGATGAAAGAGGAAATAAAAGAGATGAGCCATGTGACAAACTTTCCCCACTCCACTACCACTCTTCCACAAGAGTCCCATGGAGTCAGCAAAAGATCTGTAGGTATGTGCTTAGTGGCTCCATTTTTATTTCCCCAAATCTAACCCCCTTCTTTGTGGAGGTCACAGAGTCATCCCTCTCAGACATGGAAGTAAGGACCACATTCCTAGACCCATCATATAAATAAGACTTTTTTAAAACAAA
Organism: Sapajus apella; assembly: GCF_009761245.1. Classification (NCBI taxonomy): domain Eukaryota; kingdom Metazoa; phylum Chordata; class Mammalia; order Primates; family Cebidae; genus Sapajus; species Sapajus apella. Next base: position 42,888,663 of record NW_022436944.1, read on the forward strand.
GGCCACTTAGAGTGTTCCAATATAAGTACCTCTGAGATACCTTTATGAAAAAGGGAAAAGAAGGGAAGAAATAGATATAAATTGATTAGTTTGGCTTATTCACTGCTTTCTTATAATGCTAAAGATGATATTTCATGGAAGGAGAAATCAGAGAGAGACTTTAAAAAAAATAGTTCTCCTAGGTTCCTGACCTATATTCAATCTTTAAAATAAGTATATTTTATTTATAATTACAGATTAATGAAAATCTCTAGCTACTTATGAATATACAAATCCCTCATTATCTTCATTTATGGGAGAAACCTAGGATTATATCTAACCTCCTGAATTTCAAATTTACCAAAGTCCCTATATTTCTTAAAGAAAACACTAATTGCCTTTTTTGCACACTGTATTTACTCTCATCATTTCACATTCAGGAGCAAATTGGCTAACTCCACTCACTGTTTTTCAAGAAGAAAACTACATGTAGTCACTGAAAGGAGGGGAAATTCTTTGATTGGAAACATCCAATTAGTTCTTTTTACTTCCTTTACCTCCAAGGAAAACACTAAGATTAAACGCCATGAAAAACCACAAAAATAACTGCTCTGGCCATTTCCTCCTTCTCATTATAGGCACTACCATAAATAAATGAGTTCAGCACAGTAAAACATTTAGATGTATTATCACCATTGAAAGGTCTATCGACAAACAGTAGGTACTTTAAGACTCTCCAGGGAAGGTAATAAAAAATAGGGTTTCTTTTATACTTGATTTTTCTCCAAGCCTGGTGATATAGTTTTGCTGTGTTCCCACACAAATCTCATCTTGAATGGTAATAATCCCTATGTGTCAAGGGAAAGACAAGGTAGAGATAATTGAATTATGGGGGTGGCTTCCTCCATGCTGTTTTCATGATAGTGAGTGAGTTCTCACGAGAGCTGGTGGTTTTATAATGGACGTCCCCCTTCACTTAGCTCTCATTCTCTCTGCTGCCTCAATGTGAAGAGGTGCCTTCTGCCACAATTGTAAGTTTCCTGAGGCCTCCTCAGCCGTGCACAACTGCGAGTCAATTAAACCTCTTTTCTTTATAAATTACCCTGTCTTTGTTAATTCATAACAGCATAAGAACAGACTAATACACCTAGTCTGACTAGATAAAGTTAATTTCACATTTATTTAGCTAAGTATATTTGTTTGTTTGTTTTTGAGATGGAGTCCTGCTCTGTCATCAGACTGGAGTACAGTGGCATGATCTCAGCTCACTGCAACCTCCAGCTCCCTGGTTCATGCAATTCTCCTGCCTCTGCCTCTCGAGTAGCTCAGATTACAGGCACACACCACCAAGCCCAGCTAATTTTTGTATTTTTAATAGAGACACAGTTTCACCATGTTGACCAGGCTCGTCTCAAACTTCTGATCTTGTGATCCATCCACCTCAGCCCCCCAAAGTGCTGGGATTACAGATGTGAGCCACTGCACCCAGCCATCTAAGTATATTTTTGTTTTTATGCTCTAAAACTGCTCATTTAAAAGAAAATTGACGTGCAATATTTTATTTTGTTTAGCAAGAAGAATTCATAGTCTTGTCCCTTGAAGTGCTGTGGCTTCCAACTACAATTTTTAACTAGTCACATCCACAGATTTATTATTATAAGAAATAATAGTAGCAATAACCACTACCATCACCACAGAGAGGCCACCACACCCAGCCTACTCGACCTTTTATTTAGTGCTAAGCATTTGGTGTGCATGGGTTTCTTTCATCTTAATAATAATCCCAAAAATGTAGTTGTACTGATGACAATTTATTAAGATAGTTTTGATAGAATTCAATTTAACAAGCCCAAAGTCTCCTTAAGCTGATAAGCAACTTCAGCAAAGTCTCAGGATGCAAAATCAATGTGCAAAAATTACAAGCATTCCTATGCACCAATAACAGACAAAAAGAGGACCAAATCATGAGCGAACTCCCATTTAAATTGCTGCAAAGAGAATAAAATACCTAGGAATACAACTAACAATGGATGTGAAGGACCTCTTCAAGGAGAACTACAAACCACTGCTCAAGGAAATAAGAGAGGACACAAACAGATGGAAAAACATTCCATGTTCATGCTTAGGAAGAATCAATATTGTGAAAATGGCCATATTGCCCAAAGTAATTTATAGATTCAATGGTATCCCCATCAAGCTACCATTAAACTCCTTCACAGAACTGGAAAAAAACACCTTAAACTTCATATGCAACCAAAAAAGAATCTTCATAGTCAAGACAATCCTAAGCAAAAAAAAAAAAAAAAAAGATGGAGGCATCACCCTACCTGACTTCAAACTAAAAGGCTACAGTAAACAAAATAGCATGATAGTGGTACCAAAACAGAGATACAGACCAATGGAACAGAACAGAGGCTTTGGAGGCAATGCCACATGTCTACAACCATCTACTCTTTGAGAAACCTGACCAAAAAAAGTAATGGGGAAAGAATTACCTAGTTAATAAATGGTGTTGGGAAAACTGGCTAGCCATGTGCAGAAAGCTGAAACTGGACCCATTCCTTACACCTTATACAAAAACTAACTCCAGGTGCATTAGAGATTTAAACATAAGACCTAACACCATAAAAACCCTAGAAGAAAAGCCAGGCAAAACCATTCAGGACATAGGCAAAGGCAAGGACTTCATGACTAAAACACCAAAAGCAATGTCAACAAAAGCCAAAATAGACAAATGGGATCTAATTAAACTTAAGAGCTTCTGCACAGCAAAAGAAATTATCATTAGAGTGAACTAGCAACAAACAGAATGGGAAAACATTTTTGCAAGCTACCCATTTGACAAAGGGCTAATATCCAGAATCTATAAAAAACTAAAACAGATTTACGAGAAACAAACAAACCCATCAAAAAGTGGGTGAAGGATATGAACAGACACTTTCCAAAAGAAGACATTTATGCAGCCAACAAACATATGGTCATCATCATCACTGGTCATTAGAGAAATGTACATTGAGACACCATCTCACTCCAGTTAGAATGGAGATCATTAAAAAATTTGGAGACAGCAGATGCTCAAGAGGATGTGGAGAAATGGGAACGCTTTTACACTGTTGGTGGGAGTGAAAAATAGTTCAAACATTGTGGAACAAAGTGTGGTGATTCCCCAAAGATCTGGAAACAGAAATACCATTTGACCCAGCAATCTCATTACTGGGTATATACCCAAAGGTTTATAAATCGTTCTACTATAAAGACACAGGCACACGTATGTTCATGGCAACACTGTTTACAATAGCAAAGACTTGAAACCAACCCAAATGTCCATCAACAATAGGCTGAATAAAGAAAATGTGGCACATGTACACCACAGAATACTACGCAGCCATAAAAAACGATGAGTTCATGTCCTTTGCAGGGACATGGATGAATCTGGAAACCATAATTCTCAGCAAACTGACACAAAAACAGAAAACCAAATACTGCATATTCTCACTCATAAGTGGGTGATGAACAATGAGAACACATGGACATAGGAAGGGGAACATCACACAGTGGGGCCTGTTGGGGGGTGAGGGGGCTAGGGGAGGCATAGCAGGGCGTTGGGGGGATTGGATAGGGATAACTTTAGGAGAAATACCTAATGTAGATGACAGGAGGATGGATGCAGCAAACGGTCAAGGCATGTGTATACCTATGTAACAATCAGGCACAATCTGCCCATGTACCCCAGAACTTAAAATATAATAAAAAAATAATAAATAGAAATTTAATTTTAAAAAATAATTCAATTTAACATATCTAACAATGTACCTAAAACATAAGATCTTTATAAGTGCTACCACTTTTGTAATTGTACAGATATCAATAATCTTAAAGGTACGATAAAGAAACCTCTTCATAAGAAGAGCTAAGAAATTTTGTTGCAAATATGAAGGCTCTGCTCATCTAACTGGTTTAGGATTAGAGTTTAAAATATCTGCAATAGCTCTTGCCTGTCTTTTGCCGCTAAATCAAGTACCAACATTACTCCTACATTTTCTACCTAATCCCTAATGATTACTAAAATATATCTCCAGGTTGACAAGGAAAAAGCTTTTAAGGTAAACAATGAGTCTCTTTCATGATGGCAAGCTCATAGTTGGTGTGGATAAGCAGTTGCAATTGTCTTAGGTGCATATAGCAGCAGTCAGCTAGGCTTATTTACTGGCTGTTTGACAAGCGTGCACCCATCAACCTAACAGCTACCCACAATGTTAACTTACTAAATTACACAGCCTTGATTGGGGTCCTGCCCTTCCCTGTCTCACTGCCCTCCTGGTGTTCCTGGAATCACCTCCCAAGTAAACAACTTACACTAGAATCCTTATCTTGTAATCTACCTATGAGAGATATAGTGTTATTGTGACAATTAAATGTGTAACAAAATCAAAATTTAACTCTGAGTAAACTCAGATTGGCCTAAACAAAATGAAACAAAACGTCACTGCTGTATATTTTTATATCTTTTTTTTTTACAGTCTCACTCTGTCAACCAGGCTAGAGTGCAGTGGGATCATGGCTCACTGCAGCCTCCATCTTCTGGGCTCAAGAGATCTTCCCACCTCAGCCTCCCAAGAAGCTTGGACCACAGACATGCAGCACCACGCTTGGCTATTTTTTTTAATTTTAGTAAATACTGGGCCTCACTATATTGTCCAGGATGGACTCAAACTGCTGGACTCAAGCATTACTCCCACCTCAGCCTCCGAAAGTGCTGGGATTACAGGAGCCATCACACTCAGTCTGTTCAATAACCATTCTAATCTTCTCATAAACCTTTAACTTGCTAGATAATGACAGAGAGGAATCTAGAAAACTTTTCTTAATAAATCCCAATGAACAATGAGTCTTTCCTGTTTCCTTTGTTGATATAAGAAAAATAACCCTTCAAATTCAAACAATGTCTATTCTTTCCGTTTTTAATATTTTTTCCACTCAACAAGTTGGCCTCAGCTTATACTGGGTAGGATGTGCTTACTACGTCTCTGTAGAAGATGTAGAGATGGGAGCCTCTAAAACTTTAGTGTTTCTTTTGTAAAGTGGCTCGATGATTCTGCTCCCTGTGTGAATGACACTCCCGAGCACTGGCCCCATTTGAAGCTTTGGTAAACCATGACATTACCTTTGACTGAAATTCTTATCCCAGTCATTTTCTTCTGCTCGCAAGGTTCCTGTTTACAGCAGCATCTTTATGCCTAGTTTCTCCCCTGGGGTGCACTAAATGTATGAATCTCCTCTGCACCCTCCACAGGTCACAGTAAGTCAGAAGGGTTTCCACTGTTGCATTCAAGAAGCCTTTTTTCTCCATCAATGTCATTTTAATCAAGTCTGTGGAGTGTTGGACACATTGAGTGAGTATGGAGACTCTCCTAGAGGCTTGTTAAGGAAACATACCACTAAACAATTACCAAATGTTTTCACGCTCCCCCATAATTATCTGGGTATTTCTACCGACACCCCATCTGGGTTCTACTCTGAAAGGCAGGAAAGCCTGGACTCCTATCTCTTGCCTCTGTTCTGTGTCTCTCCCGCTTTTTATCTCTGCTCCCAGCCAGATAGGATGAGCTTTCCTGTCCCTCTACAGCACATCAAGAGTTCTTTCAACCCCAGCGTATAAAAATGCTCCATGATTTAGGGCCTCAGATATGGTTCATGACTAGATGAATGAAGACATTTGGAATTGAGAAATTTCCACAAATCTTGCATTTAAAGATCATTGTCTCAGTACACAGATCAAGAGACCAACTTAGAGGCTCAAAGCTGGCCAATATCACTATTCCCCACTCCCAGGACCCTAAGCCTCATAGCTCCATCTTAAAACAGGAGACTATAATCTAATGTGACTGAAGAAGAAAATGGAAATTTATCAGTCTAACACATCTAACATTTTATCTGTGTCGTATATGGAAAGTGCCTAAAACACTATCCAGCTCATAGCAAGTGGACTCTTGGGTCCACTGCTAAGGTTTGAAGAAAACATGAAGGAAGGTCTAACTTTTGAATTGAACCTTAAAGAAATAGATAAAATTTGCAGATACTGAGTTGGGCAAAAGTACTCCAAGCAAAGGGAACAGTCTGAGCAGGAAATAGGGTGTGAATTAGGAACAAAATCATTAGAGGATTTTGAATATCAGACAGAGTTTTGTACTTTATTCTATAGGCAATGAGGGACATTGAAAGTAGGTCCTTTAGCAAGAAAGAGACATAGAGCTTTAAAAGTAAAACCAATATGGCAGCAATTGTGAAATAAAATGTCATCATTATTATATAGCAAATAAAAATGGAAACATTAGAATTCCAACAGGTAAGATCCCAGAATAGAATGATGTTTAAGTAAAATATTCACCCTTCCCAATTATTGCTTTGTGCCAAAATAGAAACTGGTCAAAATGCCAGATGCAACAGTGATAGCCATTGTAAAAATAATCATATCCTATGAATAGATAATAAATAATTTATAATGAAGAATATCTTATTCTCCATCAATTGGTGTACTTTCCAAAATGAACTCTGCTTTCATTATTTTTTTAGTATTTTACAATTATTTTCAATTATAGCAACTTTAAAGAAAACATTTTAGAAGTGACCGACAACTCCCACACTACTTGAAGTATGTACCACTTGCCTAAACTCTTTCTGGTTAGTTGATCTAATGCCTAATAATTATGGCAAAAGCAGACAGTCTGAACCCAGTTATCAACAGACTTAAATATGACAAGCTACTGTGACACAGTACTAAATATTTAGTCCTATGAAAGAGATTTCACAGTACTAAAATGTCCTAACAAATGGACATGAGACATCCACTAGTGTAGTGTGAAATATTAACATAAATATTTTACCCATAATTGGCATATGTTAAAAATAAAGTGCATGGGTGTCCTGGATTTTTTGAGAGAGCTTTGCATAACTTCTAATTCACAACTTTGATACTTGCCAGAGTGGTTCCCAGTTAGCGTAGAGTAGCCAAGAGCTCAGAAAGCATTTTCCAATGAGGTTTGCAAATATAGCTGCCACCAAGGTCAAAGATTCTTTTATTTTAGTATCATCCCAGCTAATTCTAAGCATCAAGAAAAAGATTTTAATTGTTGCACTTTGCATCTACTAAAAAGGAAATGCTAACAACAAGAACAACAAAAAAATCCTCTAGGGCATTCATTACCTACATCATGCATGGAAGAACTGAAATTAGCTTCTAAAAGTTAAAGTGGAACTTGAAACAGAGCAAAATGAAGTCAACTGTGCTGTGAAAAATTCATGATTTCAAAATGGAAGCAAGGTCATATTTTATTGGTAATCTTTAAATAGGTTTAGAAAGACTGCACTGTAGCATGAAGAATTTGGTATTTGGGGTCATCTGAGTCTGCTCTTTATTCAGACAAAATCTGAGCTAAAGAAATAAAATACAAAAGAGTGCTAATTTCAGTTGGCTTCCAGCAAGAGTTTATCCAAGCTACCTATTACTATTTCCAAAAATAATTAGTATGTAAATTCAAAATCAAATAATTATATATTTATGTGAAATATATCTGTACGTTGAAAGCAAGCACACAGCATAAACAGATACTGTGTATTAAGTGGATTTTATTTTCGCCATCTCACCCCATTGACATTAGCACAATATGACAGTAAATGTCTTTTTTGCTGGTTTAATATAACATTGTATCAAAGGTACTAACAACATACAATACATAATATATCAATATTATTAGTTACTTTCACCTTTATAAATTATCTCAAAATATATGCAATATTCTTTAGATATTACACTTAAAATGCATATGCAATGATGAAATGTAGCAGGATTGCCAAAACTGATTAATATCTCAGAGATATTGCCATTATTTTTCCTGGAAAATACTTCTTCGGAAAAAATGAGACATCTTTGAGATCAAAATAAACACCTGTCAAAGAAATGTCTTGAGAGCCCTAAATAGCATTTCTAAAGAGAAAAAAGAATGTTACACTCTTCCAGAAAGGAAATCAAGCGGAAATAGAGATTAATTCAGCACTACAGAGACAATCCTGAGAAAACAGAGGCATTGTTTTCTAAGGAAATTGGCTTTTGTAACATAAAGAAGATACAACTCTGGGAGTGAAAGTTGTCACAATGATACATATCACACAATGGAAATACCAGAGTAAACCATCACCACTTGAAATCAAACATGATTCAAGTTACGGGTAAAATAACACCATGGGTGGCACCCTTTTTTTTTTTTTTTTTTCAAAACAAGGAGCCTAACAGTGTATTAAGGAGGAAAAGTTAATTGATAATACACTTTGCTCAATTATAAATAAGCTGACTGGGGAAGAGGTGGGCATGATGGAAAGCAAATCTGAATGAAGCTGTTATTCTTTTAATTTATAAAAACATTACATCTAATTTTAGACTCATTGAGTTCTAAATATTTGGGGAAACAGGTTTAAAGAAATTATACAGGTTTGATCCAAAATCTCATTAGCACAACTTGAAATATGGGTAAACATTATGTGAAATTTGTGAATAGGAGAACCCATTGTAGGATATTTAACATAAATCAGCCACATAATTTCTATCACTGATGTCCCGGGAAATTCAACGACAAATCTAGAGATAAAAACTGATCAATTTTTAGTGCCTTTGATACAAGTGAAAGTCATGGGATATCAGACTTAAAATAAATCTAGGTGCTGTCAAGTCCGATGTCAGTAATTTTTGGAGCAGAAGATTGAAGCCCAGTGAGACTATCCAAAGTCAGACATGGGGAGAAGCAGAGTCATCCCTGCTAGGCCCCCAAAATCCTCCCCATCCAAGTTCATCCTTGAAGATCTCATTCAAGACAAAGTTCTTCCCATCCTTTGCTGCCCGCTCTGGCATGGTCTGAAGCATTTGCCAATTAATTGCCCTGCCTGGTTTCAGTTGTTCTTTTTGCTATATTTAAACTGTGAGAATTATTCTATTGTTCGACTTTTTCTTGCTCCAACTAAAATGTGACACTGCTAGGAATGCTGAAGCAGAATTTTAGGTTCCCAGGATATTTAAGAGCTGGAGAAAGCACTCAATGAGTCTCGTAGGTAAATTTTGTGGAAACTGTACTTCCAATGACAGGCTCTGGCATTTCACTCCAGTCACTCTAACGTAAGTAACAGGGGAAGCAATGCCCTTTGATAACCAGGACATGGATTCTAGAATTAGTTATGTCCATTCACACAATGTGTTCATCTCTCTGGCTATCCTTCTGATGACTCAGGAGTCTCAACCCTAAGTTGGTTCTCTCAGGGTCCTGGCTTGCTCATCCCCTTTATGATTCTCCTTTATTCTTCTGTACCTGGGTATTCACTTCATGTTCATCCTCATCATCATTCTAGAGACAAATTTACAGACATGCACTGGCAGAATCTGAACATACAGAAACCTCCCATAACATTCAGGGGTCTCAGTCCTTTCTCTCATCTGGCATTATTAACTATGATAGGGTGAAGGAAACAACTGTCTGCTCTTTGCATCTGACTGCATTGTCCAGTTTCTAGTGGCTTAAATACATTTTTTTTTTTGAGACAGAGCTTTGCTCTTGTTGCCCAGGCTGGAGCGCAGTGGCACAATCTCAGCTCACTGCAACCTCAGCCTCCTGGGTTCAAGCAATTCTTCTGCCTCAGCCTCCCAAGTAGCTGGGATTAAAGGCATCAGCCACCACGCCCAGCTAATTTTAAATTTGTAGTAGAGATGGAGTTTCTCCATGTTGGTCAGGCTGGTCTCGAACTCCTGACCTCAGGTGATCTACCCGCCTAGGTCTCCCCAAAGTGTTGGGATTACTGACGTGAGCCGCCATGCCTGGCCTCCAGTGGCTTAAATACATTTAGAGCTTCATAGCTCAGCCTCTAAATTGCACTGCAGCATACACATCTAAATCAGTAGTTCTTCTTCAACAAAACACAGCAACCCAGCATGTTTTCTCCTCTACATTCTACATCCATACCTCATTCTTAGGGACCAATTGGGGATACCAGGCTATACCTCCCACAACCCTTTTTACAAATAAAAAATTATTTTCACAGCTGCTAAAATTTCTACTGGCCAGAAGCCTTCACCCTGAAGCCTTCTCTGGGAACTTTCCTTGGCAAAAGAGATCACCTTCTCCAAGGTCAAGCCCCCTTCCCAGAATCAAGAATATAAAGGCCTGCTACCTTCCCTTAAACTTAGGGCAATTCTGAAGAGCCAACCCAGCTTCAGAGCTCCCTTGCAGCAATGTGTTACAATTTTGTTGTAACTGCATTTTAGCATTCTAATATCTCCCTCTGTCCAGTCCTGGCTCTTCCCTTCCCCACAGGGGAACACTACCTATAACAAGCCTTAGCATCCCTCCATTTTTAATTTTTCATATTAGTAACCTGCCTTTCATCCTCTGTTCATTCACTCAATGAATATTGTCAGAGTACTTACTATACACCAGGTATTATTTTAGGTGCTGGTTATTCAGCAAAGAACAAGACTGGAAAGGCCCTGCTATAACAGAGTTGCCATTTTAGTAAAGAAAGAAGGTAATAAACATATAAGTTACTATCACATAAGGGTAATGCTCAAAGGAAAATTAATTGAATTGTGATAATAAAGAGTTATTGGGAGGAAGTATTTATTTAAACACAGAAGATCCCCTATAGGGGAGTGAGACGGAACTGATCACTGAATGAAATGTCAGAATAAACCATGCAAAGATATAAAAAATTGCATTCATAGCAGAAGAAAGAGCAAGTGCAAAGTCTCCAGGGCTAAAGTAGTATGTAATTTTGAAGAATGGTTAGGACAGTTTGGTTTGGTTAGAGTGAAAAGGAGAGAAACTGATAGGAGAGAAACTCAAAGACCAAGGCAGCAGTTCCTGCGGGGCCTTGTAGAGGTAAGGAGGTCAGATTTTATTCTGAATGTGGTAAGAATCTACTGCAGTAACACTGGAGGACACAGTCCAATTGATGTTTGAAAAGATTATTCTGGCTATTGTGTAGAAAGAAACTGAGGGGGCAAGGGTAGGAGCAGGGAGATCCCCCAGGAGGATAATGCCTGTTGTCAAGGAAACATAGCCTCATTTGGGTTTCAGATAATATCAAAAATGAAACAAAAAATTCGCAGAAAATACAGAATAATTTTAGCATATGTACTACATTGATGTTGTCCTATACTCTGTGTCTTTGTCTTCCTTCGCCTTTTCTGTTTCTTCACTTTTGATACAAATAACCCAGAGCTGACCTCACTGTATGAAGGATGTAGTGATGAACACCACCAGGGCAGAAAAATAAAATTAACACCCAACTCTTAGAGTATCCCCCACAGGAAACAAAATTAACCGATCCTGTGGTTTTCAACACACAATCTCAAACAAATAGATAAGAAACAAACAAAAAGAAATAGAAGAAAATCAGTTATGAACAAAGAAAGAAAAATCTGCTCTCAGACCCAAATATGAGCCAAAAAAAAAAGTTTTAAAGAAAATTTTAAAATATTTTGAACTAATACAGCTAACCAAGAAAAAAATAGAAGACACAAAGTAGCATTGTTACAAATAAAAGAGGAACCATCACTACTGATTCAAGGACATGTAAAACATTAAAAAGAGGTACTACAAACAACTCTATGCCTGTTCAATAACTTAGATCAAACGGACTAACCCTTGAAAGACATAAACTATTAAAACTGACTCAGGGAGAAATAGATAATCTTAATACCCCTATATCTATTAGATAAATTGGATTAAAATAAAACTTTTTTTAAAAGCCCAGACCCAGAGGACTCAACTGGTGAAGTTTACCAAATGTTTATGAAGAAAAGGCCCAATTCTGTAATCTTGTCTAGAAAACTGAGGAATACAGAACACATCCCAACCAATTTTATGAGGTTCACATTACTAATACCCAAACCAAATAAAGATATTACAAGAAAACTACAGACCAATGTCTCTCATGAATGTGTATGTCAATTCCTTAACAAAATATTAGCAAATTTAACACAGCCAGACATGAAGGGGATTGTGTAACACAATTATGCAAGACTGGTTCAACATTAGTAAACCAATAAATTTAACTTATTGTTTTAACAGACTAAATAAGAACAACTTATACTCATCTTAATAGATGCAGAAAAAAATTGATAATATTCAAAACCCACTCACGATAAAGATGCTCACAAAAAGTAGAAAAATAGAAATAAAAGAAACTTTCTTTACCTAATAAAGCTTAAATGTGAAAAACCTATAGCAAATATAATACTTACTATCGAGAGGCTGGATACTCTCTCCCTGAGACCAGGAACAAGGCAAAAGTGTTCTCTCTGACTACTAGAAGGATTAAAAACAGATGAATGGTGGCCAGAAGTTTCCGCAGGCAGGAGCATTTGACCAGGGGAAGCACAGGAAATCTTTTAGGGTGGTGCAATATCTGCATGGTAAATATATGACACTATGCATTTGTCAAAATCCATAGAACTGTACCGCATAGAGTCAACCTTAATGTATGTAAACAAATTTTTTAAAATCAATCAGGAAATTGAGGGATCCCAGAATGGAATGCATACTGTGACAAAAGAACCTAGCTGTATTAGAGATATATATGACATAGCCTCACTGAAGGGGGTGGAGAAAAAGTGCTGACCTAAGTAAGCTGAGAAACTGATATTTTGACTAAAAACTGGAAGAATAATACAGAAGGAATTGCACATAAATATTGTATTCTGATTAATAAAGTTGTTTCTCACAAGGAATGGGTAAACAATTGATATGCCTATATACTAAAATTAAACAAATAAGTTAAAAGATGGCAGAGAGTGGGAACTAGGTGTCTCAGTATTGGAGTGTGAGGTTACACCTAAAAAAGAAAGAAGAAGCCTAGAATGAACCATGTAGGACTAGACTAGAATTGGATAAATCAGTGTAAACGGAATTCATATTTAGCTTAACATAGATATAAGATATATATATATATATATATATAAAATTATATATAGATAATATAGATACAAATGGATAGACATAGAAACAATTATATATATATGTATGTATACATATATATAATATATAAATTAGTATATAATATATATATATTATATATACATAATATATATATATATATATAATATATATATAATATATATATTAGTCCAGTTATATATATATATATATAACTGGACTACTATTCATATATATTATTTCCTAGCTCTGTTTGCTGAACCTGGAAGCAATGGCATTACAGTAACAACGAACACGAGCACAACCAGAACTCGCACTTTGCTTTTTAATACTCTAATAAGTACTCAAATACTGATTCTAAGGCTGGAACATGAAATACAGATGAGTAGCCTGGAACATCTGTCATGCTAGAAAGTAAGGAGTACTCAAAAGACAAACGAAAATATCAGGGCATATCCAAAGGACACAAGAGCCAACTGAAAGAACTCTCAGTGGTCGAAGCTAGAATAATTTGAGCAAAGGAAACAACATATTATTGGATTATAACCCAAAGTGTTAAATAAATAATTAACTATGAATGTGTACTAATTTAAATAATTGAATAAATTAAATATGAGAAAGCAGAAACAAATCTCTTGTGACAAAGAATTCTAAATAATTTATGTAGATGCTCCATCCTCAAAGAGGTGGAGTATAACTGCCCAACCCTTGACTGGGGACTTAATTTAGTGACTTGCTTCCAAAAATTAGAATATGGAAAAGGGGAAGAAAACTTTACAGCAGAGAAACCTAACACGATACCTCAGCTAGAGTATCAAGGTTAACATCATCAGTGAAAAGTCATGGTGACAGCATGTACCTTTGGAATGATATGATAAAAACAGCATTTTACCTTACGATTTTCCTTCCCAAAACCTCTATCCCTATGCTAAGCATAACCAAAATGCCGGGCAAATATCAATTGGCAATAGAGGGACTTTCAATGAAACAATAACCAGTACTCCTCAAAACAGTGAAGGTCATCAAAAATAAGAAACTCTGAGAAATTGTCACAGATTAGAGGAGCCTAAACATACACAAAAATTAAATGTAATGTGATATCATGTATGAGATCTTGTAACAGAAAAATGACATTAGGAAAAGCTAGTGATATCAAAAGCCAATGTGGAAATTGGCTCTTACTAATGTATCAGTGTTGGTTTCTTAGTTATGACAAATGTAGCATAGCGATGTAAAATACTAACAATAGGAGAAGCTGGGTGAGGAATATATGGGAATCTTCTGTTTTATCTGTCACTTTCCTGTAAATCTAAAACCATTATAAAATAAAAGGCTTATTTAATAATAAAAAAAAAGTAAGGGACTGGCCTTTAGACACTCTAAAGAAAAACATTCTCTCAGGTTAAAATATAACATATAATCAACTACCATTGTCTGAGCTCCAGTATTTTATTTCCTTCCCTTTCACCTAGTCCTTTCCTAGGGCCATAGTCATTTCCCTTACAAGGTAGTTCCTCTGCAGATCTGGTTCCTTTTTTTCTTCTCTTTAGATTTATCCTGTAGCCCTCTTTTGAGATTTTTTTTCCAAAGATCTATATTTAAAGCTGCACCAAATAGTCCACAGATACTCCCCTAAGTCTTCCTTCTGTCAAGATCTCTACTTCTCTAGGGATCCTGATCCCCATTACCAATTAAATGGACAAAGATCTATATCCAGGTCACGGGGCAGAGAAACCATTTATGCTTCAGAAGTGCTTTAGTTAAAAAGAGCAGGAGACAGGCAGAGAAATCCAGTAATAACTTAAAGCCCCATGGGACCAACAATCCAAGTATTGCTTACAAAACAATTCCTATAGAAGAGTAAGGTGTCAATAATAACATTTTAACTTGACCACAATTTCGAAAACGGCTCCTACATGTATAATGCTGCCTCTCATTTAATTTACAGTTCTTCCTCCTACTTTTCCCAGGTTTCCACTGTTATACATATATAATGAATTATAATAACATCTTACATTTTAGTGATTACTATGAGCTATGTATGCTCTGAATTGTTTTATTTAATCCTCGTAATAAGATGGTTACTATTATTATATATAAATTATGAATAATAACACTAAGTTAAAAGAGATTCAATAAGTTTACCAAGGTCATGTTTGTAAATGGTGGAGCCAAGATTTGAACCAAGGTACACATAGCTCCAGAATCCCTAATTTTGACCTCTATACATTCTTGCTTCCTGTCTTTATAGCTCCTTCCTCTAAACTACCCCTTCAGAGACCTTTTAACATACACACAGACACACACACACACACACACACACACACACCTTGGAAAATAATCTATTCAAAAGAAGAATGAAACACACCATCAGAGGATAATAATCTATTAACTTGCAAGTTCCATTACAGTGTATGTGCAAATACCTGAAAGTATAAATCATTTGGTTTGTCTCACCCACTGTTGCCAAAGGATTTAAAATAGAAATTCTAAGTATTTTTAATCTCACAAGCCTAAATAGTTTGCTCAAAATTCTCCCCTAGTCAAATTAGAATCAGCAAGTAAATAATCTGGTCAATAAAGAAAAACATCTAACTAGAATAGTATTAATAAAAATTTACATTCCCAACTTTATTAATTAAATTTTAGAGTTATAGATTTATTACTATTTTTAACTTCAACTATTTAAAGTTTCCCCCAATTAACAGTTTTTAAGAGAATAGCTATTTAGGAGCCACATCTCATAGTTCTCTGGATGCCCCATAGAGTACAGAGTGCCTTGTTTATAGTAGATGCTCAAAGAAGGTTTTATCAACCAGTCAAAAAATTATTGTGTTTGCTCGATGTTTATGGATAATTGTGTCAAGAAAAGTCCTGAGCCCAAATTCAAAGTGTTTAGGACTCTTCCGGTCATTAAGCAATTTCAGGAGAAGAAAAATTATATCAAGTATGAGGCATTGATTTCTTTCCCACACTCCTTCATAAACTACTCTGAAAAAATTTTAAACAAACATGAGGCATATATAACTTTCTTAGAAGTGTCGAAACATTCTACACTCTTCAAACATTAGAATTATAAAACATTTATTAATGTTTTATTAATTGAAGGTAGAAAGTAAATCTTTAATATTACCCACCCAGACAAATCAATACCCACTAGCTATAAGGTAATCCTCCAATTGAATTTGCCAACTACAGAGTATGAAGTTTTCCATGAACATAGATTTTTAAACAATGAACACCTGGCACAGAATCTGTAGTACAATTCCTCATCATCAGTCACTCTTTGCTGAAAAGGGATGAGAATATCTATTTACATATTCAACTAAATGAGCTATTCAGTTATACTCTAATAACCAACCATATATGACCAAACAGATAGTCAAACTAATTAGATGGCTGAAGTTACCAGCTGATATCTTGGATGTATTTTATTTTAGATGAATGTGGAATAATACATTAAATCATATAACAAGCAACAATTGTTATAATAAAAATGTAATTTGCTTATTGAATGTAGATTAACATTATCCTCAATTGATTTGACATGGAAATATTTTTTAAAATTTCATTTTATTTCTAGTCTACAAAAATTTGGAAAAGTTTTAGCATATTTCATGTTACTTTTCACCACTTAGAACCCAGCTGTTTTCTTTACCTCACACTACCATTCACAATATTGAAGACCCTTGACAATTACATCAGATAAAACTGCCCGGGGGAGAAAATCACCACTGGGGATGATGTCAATATTCACAATTTGCAAACAATTTATCCAAAAAGTAAATGTATCTTGGGTATTAGCTTACTTATAAAGTACTTTAGTATACATATCTTCATTATTTTAAAAAAATTACAATTGATGTATATGTACCTGTAAGAAATTGTTTTTGTCTCCCCTCCAACAGAAATATTGAATTCTAATTCCCTCACCAAAGAAAATCTTTGTTCAGTTCAGTGGATATTGTTCCACAATAAGCACACAACTCACATGGGCACGCTTATTACATACATATTATTTTTCCTTTTTAAACTTTAAATCCCCATATATCCTAATTGAATTAACATGCCAAGACATACAGTAATACTCTACATGATGACATTTTGGTCAACAATAAACTGCATAAGATTATAATGGAGCTGAAAAGTTTCTATTGCCTAGTGATATTGTACCTGTCATAACGTTCATAGCGCAATATATTACCCACATGATTGTAATGATGCTGGTGTAAACAAACCTACTGTGTTGCCAGTCATATAAAAGTCTATCCATATGATTATGTATAGCATATAACACTTGATAATAATAAACTACTATGTTACTGGTTTATGTATTTAGTATGCTTTGATCATTATTTTAGAGTATATTTCTCTGCTTATTTTTTTTAAGTTAACTGTAAAACAGTCTCAGGCAGGTCCTTCAGAAGGAGATAACAGCTCCATGCAGTGGGACAAGATGTGGAGGTGAAAGACAGTGATATTTGATGATCCTGACCCTGCGTAGTACTAGGCTAATGTATGTGTTTGTGTCTTCATTTTTAACCCACAAAACATTGTTAATTAAAAAAATAGAAATAAAAATGGAAAATATATATATATTTAAATCTTTATAAGATTTAAAGAAAAAAAATTATATAGTTGTATAATGTTTGTGTTTTAAGCTAAGTATTATTATAAAAGAGCCCAAAATTTTTTTAAGTTAAAGGTTAAAAGTTACACTAAGCTAAAGTTATTGACAAAATTTATTTATAAATTTTGTATAACCTAAGTGTACATTGTTTATAACATTTATAGTAGTGTATGATAATGTCCTAGGCCTTCACATGCACTCACCACTCACTCACTGACTCACCAAGATCAACTTCTGGTCCTCCAAGCTCCATTCATGATAAATGCCCAACAGGTATACTAATTTTTATCTCTTATATCATATCTTTACTGTATCTTTTCTGTGATTAGGTATGCAAATACTTACCATTGTGTTACACTTGCATACAGTATTCAGTACAGCAACAGGATGTACGGGTTTGTAGCCTAGGAGCAATTGGCCATACCATAGAGCCTAGGTGTGTAGTCGATTGTCCCACCTACATTTGTATAAGTATACTCTATGATGTTCACACAATTTCAAGATCACCTAAGAAGTCATTTCTTTTTTTTTTTTTTTTTTTTTTTTTTTTTTTTTTTTTTTTTTTTTTTTGAGACAGAGTCTTGCTCTGTCACCAGGCACCAGGCTGGAGTGCAGTGACCTGATATTGGCTCACTGCAACCTCTGCCTCCCAAGTTCAAGCAATTCTCCTGCCTCAGCCTCCCAAGTAGCTGGGACGACAAACGCATGCCACCACGTCCAGCTAATTTTTATATTTTAGTAGAGATGGGGTTTCACTATGTTGGCCAGGATGGTCTCGATCTCTTGACCTCGTGATCTGTCCACCTCGGCCCCCCTAAGAGCTGGGATTACAGGCCTGAGCAACCGGGCCTGGCCAACAAGTCATTTCTTAGAATATAAACTCATCATTAAGGATTCCATGACTGTATATTTTGTTTCACAATTTTCTATTTAGTTTTCTCTTTAATATATTCATTCAGAGGTGGTGGTTGCTATTGCCATTTTGCTTTCAAATTAAGTATCATTAAAAAGCTAACTGTTGCTACTTAGTAACCTTCATCCTTATCACCCTGCCTTAGGCAGCATATAATGGACTGTCTAAGTGAAATGGATTTCTGTGTTTGCCCTGTGAACATTTACTCCAGAGATGCTCAAAGATTGAGCACAGTGTCAGGGGGCTCAGTTTTCATAGCTGAAGAGAACCAAATACCATGTGCATTTGCTCAATGCCACTTGGTAGTCTTTTTCTAGCAGTTTAAATGTTTACAAATTTTACTTTGGAAGTACCAGCCACACTCCCACTGCACATAACCCTTGCTCTCACATCATTCCATGTTTCTTTCCTCTCTTTGTAAGTAGCATCTTAATGAAAAACCAGAAAAGACTCCCTAAAGAGCCTCAGAGCTTGCAGTTCTGCACACCAGAGAACATGGTGCAGAGCTAGACAAAATGAAAACTGTGGAGTACACCCAGGACTCCCCACATTTACTGAGTTCCATTCAGAAGAAATCCGGGCTTCTGGAAACTCCATGCAAGAGCATTTATTGCTATGGAATCCCAAGAGATCTGAATAAAGGCAGTCTTCAATACGAGGGGTCTGGACACTGAGCGTTTGACTAATCAGAGTGCTGATAACCCTTGAATTAGCTTTCCAGATAAATTTGAGTTAAAGTAAACAAAAACCACAGTCTTCCTAATTCATAATAAAGAACAGCAATAGGGATGCTGTTCTGAGTGCAAATGGAACTGAAAATGTCCCTGGATCTCAGCTCAATCCCTTCAGCTACTAAAATTAGAGGGACAAAGGTATGTACCGGATAAAGTCATTGAGAAAATTATATCATCCTCATAAAATGTTTAGCATAGAATCTTCCAAATGATGATTATAATTATACTTATTACTATTGTCATCACTTTGATTTTTCAGGAATTTAGTTATTAAAGTGTGTATTAGAATGAGCCCAAATGTCTGAATGTAAGAAATAAGAGATTTTTCTTCCTGAGACCTTAATCCTTCTATATGTTCTCTGCCATCTGCACAGAACCTGGAAATGTAACTGATGAATGAATGAATGATCAAATGAATATGTTTTAGCACTATTGCACTTTACATTATTTTTCTTCCCATTTACCTCCTACAATTGTGCATCTTATACTGCAAAACATGATCCGTTCTCCATTTCTTCCCAGCCTATACCAGACCACTTCAGTCTTCACATACAGTGATAGCTTTTACAACATTTGAAACTTTAAGTGGGCTATTTTCCCCCTACTGCCAATAAATATGTTCCTACTAAATCCATTTATCAGTTCTATGATGAGCATAAAGATGACTGGGAAGATGAGTAATGATAGTAGGCAAGCTGATCTACCTCAAATTCTCTAAAATTACTAGATGTGATGTGCTTTTCTTTCACACAAAAGATTATGGCGTGACAGAACCAGTACATTAAATTTGGAAAGGCAGCTCAGTGATACAGGGGTACCCAATTGAGTCTACAGTGCAAACTTTCCCATAAACAAACCCTACAATCATGTTTACTTAAGGCCTAAATTACTGGAGAGAGAAGTGTCTGTTAATCTGATCAAATTTTGATCATTGCTTTAACCATTCAGCAGTTTACAGAAAAAAAAAAAAGGGCAATATTCATGTTAAAATGGACATAGCAAAAAAATTTACTACACTTCTCTTTAATTTCAAACTCTTTTGCTTTTCACACATTATAATAAAAATGAATAAGATTGTAATTCAAGCACAGCATTCTGAATTCTCCCCATCTCAATAATCTCTCCTTTCCAAAACAATTCAAAAGAAGACAGCATATTAATCCAATGTCACAAAGCATTTTCACATGTGCTACTGGAAAAAAAAAATTATCAAAGCTAGTTTAATCTTCCATGTCCTACTAATTATTTCTGCTAAGAAGCTACTTTCGATATTTGAGAATGCTTGTTACTTCCAGAATCCTGTTGTGATGAAACATACAAACAACAAAAGTATAAGAGAGGCAAAGGGAGGTATTGAAGCTTAGTCTGAGAAATGATGCTTTTCACAGTTAGCAGGATAATGGAGTTGAAAGCAGTTAAGAGGAGAATAGAATGGGACAGCTGATTCCTCCTGAGATGCCAATTTATAGTGTTTTTCTCTTACCACATTTGAAGTGAGGCAAACATCAGACATCCTCATATGGCACTGGCAGTATAGAAGCAAGTTTTTAGGCCAAAAACAAAAATGAATTTGATCACATCCATCTAGTATTTTTGAAACCACTGCTCTGATACAGTCAGTAGGATAAATAAGGAGTACATGAACATAAATATCTTTTGTAATAACTGCTAAATGATTATTTTTATACCACTCTGTAATTTCTAATTATGCCATAGGAACAAAGGCATACTATGGCAAACATAAAAATGCACCTCTTAGATCTCCTACTGTTAAGAGCATAATTGTCAAACAGTCCTAGCTGCTGCACTCTTTAACAATTCACTGTTTGTGATCAGGCATGCTTTCCATGGGCTGTTCCCAGCCAATGACTAAGCTGATCCCTGCAACATCCAAGAGTTCACTGATGGGAAGACCCTGTCAGCCTTGCTGAAACTGCCCTAAAACTGTGCTGCAGTCTCAGACCTTCCTTCCACTCTTTCTCCCATCTTCCCTTCATCCCTGCCCTCTCTCTATCAGAAAGATCAGACCTGCATCATGGTCTGAAAGTTCTTCCAGTCTCTTCTGGCTCCCTCCTCAGCAAATATCTCTTCAGAGCTAATCCTGTTTTAGCACCTACTACTCAGAAAACTGTTAACTACACCTATCCTTTACACCAAAGAAAATTTGGGCAGATCCATTTTTATAAACAATATACTTTAAAGTAATGAGATAAATATTTAAAGCAAGCAAGATTGTCTTTTTTGCCTCTAATTATGCCCTAATTTATGTTTGGCAAGTTCAGATTTCTGTTTATTGGCTTTCACTTAGGTTTAACACTATTCTACTAATATCTCCAATCCCTAATACACAGACATCTTGCCCCTGTGAAACTCAAAAAAAAGTATCTTCAATTTATTTTAAAATTTCAATTAAAAGAGCAAGTTTCTCAGGTGGATTTGAATAAACCAGTGCAAAGGCCTATGTAACTGCTATAGAAAGTTATTTCTCATTCTTTCCTATTTTGGAAATGGGGGAAATGTGTGCGGCTAATCACCAAACCCCTTCTGCTTTGGGCACACAATCACTAGACGTTTTCCAGCCTCCCTTGCAGCTAGGTGTGCACTTGTGACTGAGTTTCAGCCAGAGAAATGTGGGTAGAAATTAAGGGCACAATTTCCACACCTGGCTTATAAGAACCTCCCTCCTGAGACTCCTTATTCTTTTATGATCACTGCTGACAAGCATAGGAAATGTGAAAAACATATGTTGTTGAAGATGAAAGAGGGGTCGTACAAAGGGAGGATGGGTTCACTGAATAGCCAACTGAATAAGAGCTGCCTGACCTCGACCACCTGGACTGTCATGTAAACAAGAAATAAACTTACTGCATTAAGAATCTGAGATTCAGTTCTGAGTTGTTGCGGCAGCTAGCATTACCTTACTATATAGTTTTATACCACAAATATTCTCAACAGGTTCATAGTAAAGACTGCTCCTGCAAGGCAATGATGCTATGCATATGGCAGATGGTTCTGTTAACAACAAAGCCAGTCTCCCAAAAGATGGGGTCTTCCCCCTGTTTGGTGTCATGAAGCCAATACACAAAACTAAAAGTGAGTGTCCAGCAGTGCAGGCTTCATTCAATGGCCATGGAACTGAGAAGTGGGAGCATGGCTCATAAATCAGCTTCTCAGCTAGTGAGGAGATTAAAATATAGGGTTTCTGTAGTGAAGGACTTGGATATTAAAAGCAGGGGTGGGGCCAGGCGCGGTGGCTCAAGCCTGTAATCCCAGCACTGTGGGAGGCCGAGGCGGGTGGATCACGAGGTCAAGAGATCGAGACCATCCTGGTCAACATGGTGAAACCCCGTCTCTACTAAAAATACAAAAAATTAGCTGGGCATGGTGGTGCGTGCCTGTAATCCCAGCTACTCAGGAGGCTGAGGCAGGAGAATTGCCTGAACCCGGGAGGCGGAGGTTGCGGTGAGCCGAGATCGTGCCATTGCACTCCAGTCTGGGTAACAAGAGCGAAACTCTGTCTCAAAAAAAAAAAAAAAAAAAAAGCAGGGGTGGGAGTGGTAGAATAGTAAATTTCTTAGAACTAGACTGCTGCCTTCCTTTTTGTTTTTTTACATTTTCTTCTGGTTGTAGTCATGTTGATTGTCAACTGTCATGGTGCTGGTGGGAGTGTCATTTAGCATGAAAATGAGACTATAATGAAGGCGGAGGTGTTTCTGAGGTCATTAGGTTGGCTATCTTGGTTCTAACCAGTCTCAGCTGGTCTGGTTACAAGGGAGCTTTTTATCACAGGCATCTTGTTTCTTAAAGATAAACAGAGTTAGGGTAGGGTAGAAATTCAGTTCTGTCACATAGGCATTACACCAGGTAACCATTCCAAAGATGGTCGCCAAAAGTTTGTTTAAACATGCCACTCCTCCTTTCAAGAAGTAGTTTATTTCTCCCTCGCCTTGAACCTGCAAGATCCTGTGACTTGTTTTGACCAATAAATATAAGGCAGTAGAAGTGTCCTTATACCACTTCAAGCCTAACCTTTAAAAGCCCAGACAGCTTTTTAATTTTAGTTTCATGAAATCCAGTGTTTCTGCTGTATAAAAGACCAGTCTCTGCTGAAGACAGGGACCACTTGAAGGAACCCTGGAGGATGAGATGCCTTGTGGAGGAAAAGGCCACATGGAAAAGATTCAGGGTACACCAGCCAACTGCCAGCTCCAAGTCCCCAGGCCTTACCGAGAAAGCCTTCTTTCCAGCCTAGCCATATGAGTGATCCCAGCTGATAGCATGTGGAGAACTGTCCAGTTAACCACAGAATCACAATAAATAATGAACTGTTATTTTAAATTACTAAGTTGTAATGGGTTTTGCCAGAAAGAGGGATATGGAGGAATGATTGTCACACAATAAGAGGTAACAGATATATTGTGGTTTTTAGTAAAGAAGTAAACAGTTTACAGTAAGAGATACTCTAGACATGATATTTTCTCTACTGTGTTTTCAGCTTTGAAATTCCAAAATAGTAATATGTTCTCCTATAAAGTAAATCCCACAAGCATCTTTACCTAGTAACCAATAGACCCCAATTTCTACACAAAAAAATACAAATAGTATATTTTTGCTGAAATAAAGGTCAACTCACATAGAAATGAGTAAAAACTGAAACTTTGGGAGGCAGTCAAGATGGCTGAATAGATACAACTCCAGTGCACGACACCCAGTGAGAGAGATGCAGAAATCCAGAGATCTCCTAGTTCCATCTGAGGTACCATGTGCATTTCAACAGGTCTGGTCCGATGGTGAGCAAAGCCCAGGCAAGGCAGACTGAGGCGGGGAGGGGTGCTGCTTCACCCAGAAAGTGCATCTGACCGGTGAGTCAGAGGATCCCCCTCTGGCACTCAGATCCAGACACAGAGCTTCCCCCAAAGCCTCAGCAATACACAGAACAGGGGATCTTTGCCAGTCAAGTGCCAGGAATTACAAGCACAGAGTTGAATAATAATCCAGGACGGTGTCCCAGATTGGTGCACACATCTAAGCAAACGCATAAACCGGCCAGGAGAGCCTGTGGACCAAGCTATTGCCCCCACCCCTGCCCAAAGAGAGAGGGAGCTGAAAGCGGGAGCAGCTGGGCGGACCCCTGCCCCATGAATGGAGAGAGGGAGCTGAAAGAGGAGAGAAAGGCTGTTTGGCTGGGCAGGTCCCTATTCTCCCCAACGAACCCCAGAGGGCTGAAGCACTGACTCTAGCGGGTTACACAGCCAGTGCCACAGTCTGAGCTGAACCCTGAGTGATCCAGCCCCGTGGAGGAAAGACATAACCCACCATGAAAGGGGTGGGACTGGGCTTCATGTTTTAACAAAAAACACAGGAAGCCTACATAGCAATGGGACGGACAGGACGGCATCCTTGACCACCCAGCACTGCTTCCACGTCAGTGGAAAAGGCGGGCCTAATCTCCAGTGTAAACAAAAAAGACACAGGAAGCTTACCTAGCAACCTGAAGGAGTCCCTAGAAACCCAGTAGCACTTTGACAGGCAGACAAAGCAACCTCATCAAGCAGATCCTTGAGATCACAGCCAGGTAAATCCACAAAGATGGGAAAAAAACAGTGCAAAAAAAGATAAAACCATCAAAGACCAGAACATCTCTTCTCCTTCAAGGGATCACAACACCTCAAAAACACAGGAACACAACATGGTCAAGAAGGAGTGGGACGAATTGACAGAAACAGGCTTCAGAAGGTGGATAATAACAAACTTTTCTGAGCTAAAGGAAAACGTTCTGACTCAATGCAAAGAAACCAAAAACCTTGAAAAAAGGTTAGACAAAATGCTGACTAGAATAACCAGCTTAGAGAAGAACATTAATGACTTGATGGAACTGAAAAACACAGCACAAGAACTATGTGAAGCAAACACAAGTTTTAATAGCCAAATCAATCAAGCAGAAGAAGGAATACCAGAGATTGAAGATCAACTCAATGAAATAAAAAGAGAAAGCTAGACGAGAGAAAAAAGAGTGAAAAGAAATGAACAAAGCCTCCAAGAAATATAGGATTATGTGAAAAGACCTAATCTATGCTTGATCAGTGTACTTGAATATGATGAGGAGAATGAAACCAAGCTGGAAGGCATGCTCCAGGATATTATCCAGGAAAGCTTACCAAGCCTAGCAAGGCAGTCCAACATTCAAATCCAAGAAATACAGAGAACTCCACAAAGATATTCCTCAAGAAGAGCAACCCCAAGGCACATAATCATCAGATTCACCAGGGTTGAAATGAAGGAAAAAATGCTAAAGGCAGCCAGAGAGAAAGGCCAGGTCACCCACAGTGGGAAGCCAATCAGGCTCACAGCAGATCTCTTGGCAGAAACCCTACAAGCCAGAAGAGAGCAGGGGCCAATATTCAACATTCTTAAGGAAAGAACTTTCAACCCAGAATCTCATATCCAGCCAAACCAAGCTTCATAAGGAGAAATAAAATCCTTTATGGACAAGCAATTACTGAGAGATTTCGTCACCACCATACCTGCCCTAGAAGAGCTCCTGAAAGAAACACTAAGCATGGAAAGGAACAAGTACCAGCCACTACAAAAGCACACCAAATGGCAAAGACCAAAAAAGCAATGAAGAAAATGAGTCAAGAAAACTGGCCAGTCACAAAATGGCAGGATCAAATTCACACATAAGAATATTAACACTAATGTAAACAGCCTAAATGCCCAAATTAAAAGACACAGACTGGCAAACTGGATAAAAAGCCAAGACCCATCAGTGTGCTCTATTCAGGAAACCCATCTTACATACAAAGAGACACACAGACTCAAAATAAAGGGATGGAAGAAGATTTACCAAGCAAATGGAGAGCAAAAAAAAAGCAGGGGTTGCAATCCTAGTCTCTGATAAAACCAACTTCAAACCAACAAAGATCAAAAGAGACAAAGAAGGGCATTACATAATGGTAAAACGATCAATCCAACAAGAAGAGCTAGCTATCCTAAATATATATGCACCCAACACAGGAGCACCCAGATACATAAAGCAAGTTCTTAATGACCTAAAACGAGATTTAGACTCCCACACAATAATAGTGGGAGACTTCAACACTCCACTGTCAATGTTAGATCAGTGAGACAGAAAATTAACAGAGACATCCTGAACTTGAATACAGAGCTGGACCAAGTGGACCTAATAGACGTATACAGAATGCTCTACCCCAAATCCACAGAATATACATTTTAGAGTCAGCACTACATCACACTGACTCTAAAATCAAGCACATCATTGGAAGCAAATCACTCCTCAGCAAATGCAACAGAACAGAAATCATAACAAACAGTCTATCAGACCACAGCGCAATCAGATTAGAACTCAGGATTAAGAAACACACTCAAATCTGCACAACCATTTGGAAACTGAACAACTTGCTTCTGAGTGTACACTGGATAAACAATGAAATGAGGGCAGAAATAAAGATGTTCTTTGAAACCAATGAGAATGAAGACACTACTTACCAGAATCCCTGGGACACCTTTAAAGCAGTGTCAAGAGGGAAATTTATAGCAATAAACATCCACATGAGAAACATGGAAAGATCTAAAATTGACACACTATCATCAAAATTGAAAGAACTAGAGGAAGAAGATCAAAAAAAACTCAGAAGCTAGCAGAAGACAAGAAATAACTAAGATCAGAGCCAAACTGAAGGAAATAAAGACACAGAAAAACCCTTCAAAAAAATCAATAAATCCGGGAGGTGGCTTTTTTGAAAAGATCGACAAAACAGACCGCTAGCCAGACTAATAAAAAAGAAAAGGGAGAAGAATCAAATAGATACAATAAAAAAAGATAAAGGGGACATCACCACTGATCCCACAGAAATACTAACTACCATCTGAGATTACTACAAACAGCTCTACTCACATAAACCAGTAAACCAGGAAGAAATGGATAAATTCCTGGACAATTGTACTCTACCAAGACTAAACCAGGAGGAAGTTGAAACCCTGAATAGACCAATAACAAAGGCTGAAGTAGAGGCAGCAATCAATAGCCTGCCACCCAAAGAAAGTCCAGGTCCCGACGGATTCACAGCCGAATTCTACCAGATGTACAAAGAGGAACTGCTTTCATTCCTTCTGAAACTATATGAAACAATACAAAAACAGGGAGTCTTCCCTAACTCATTTTATGAGACCAACATCATCCTGATACCAACACCAGGCAGAGATTCAACTAAAAAAGAAAACTTCAGGCTACTATTCATGATGAACATCAACACAAAAATCTTCAATAAAATACTGGCAAACCGACTGCAACAGCACATCAAAAAGCTTATCCATCACAATCAAGTAGGCTTCCTCCTAGGGATGCAAGGCTAGTTCAACATACACAAGTCTATAAATGTAATCCACCACATAAGCAGAACCGAAGACAAAAACCGCATGATTATCTCAATAGATGCAGAGAAGACCTTCAACAAAATTGAACAGCCCTTCATGCTAAAAACTCTCAATAAATTAGGTATTGATGGAACATATCATAAAATGATAAAAGCTATTTATGACAAACCTACAGCCAATATCATACGTAATGGGCAAAAGCTAGAATAACTCCCTTTGAAATCTGGCACTAGACAAGGATGCCCTCTCTCACCACTCCTATTCAATATAGTATTGGAAGTTCTAGCCAGAGCAATCAGGCAAGAAAAAGAAATAAAGGGTATTAAATTAGGAAAGGAGGAAGTCAAATTGTCTCTATTTGCAGATGACATGATTGTGTATTTAGAAGACCCCATCATCTCAGCCCAAAATCTTCTCAAACTGATAAGCAACTTCAGCAGTCTCAGGATACAAAATCAATGTGCAGAAATCACAAGTATTCCTATATATCAATAACAGACAAACAGAGAGTCAAATCAAGAGTGAACTCCCATTCACAATTGTGACAAAGAGAATAAAATACCTAGGAATACAACTAACTAACAACCACAAACCACTCCTCAAGGAAATAAGAGAGGACACAAATGGATAGAAAAACATTCCATGCTCATGGTTAGGAAGAATCAATATTGCGAAAATGGCCATACTGTCCAAAGTAATTTATAGATTCAACACTATCCCCATCAAGCTACCAATGACCTTCTCCACAGAACTGGAAAAAAACACTTTAAACTTCATATGGAATCACAAGAGAGTCCGCATAGCCAAGACAATCCTAAGCAAAAAAAAAAAAAAGTCGGAGGCATCACAGTGCTGGACTGCAAACTATACTACCAGGCTACAGTAATCAAAACAACATGTCACTGGTACCAAAACAGAGACATAGACCAATGGAACAGAACAGAGGCCTCAGAAGCAACACAACACATCTACAACCATCTTATCTTTGACAAACCTCACAAAAATGAGCAATGGGGAAAGGACTCCATGTTTAACAAATGGTGCTGGGAAAACTGGCTAGCAATGTGCAGAAAGCAGAAACTGGACCCCTGCCTGTCACCTTACAGTAAAATTAACTCCAGATGGATTAAAGATTTAAACATAAAACCTAACACCATAAAAATACTAGAACAAAACATTGGCAAAACCATCCAGGACACAGGCATAGGCAAGACTTCACAACTAAAACACAAAAAGCAATGGCAACAAAAGCCAAGATAGACAAATCGTATCTAATTAAAATTCAGAGCTTCTGTACAGCAAAAGAAACAATCATTAGAGTGAACTGGCAACAAGCAGAGTGGGAACAAATTTTTGCAGTCTACTCATCTGACAAAGGGCTAATATCCAGAATCTACAAAGAACTTTAGTAGTATTCAAACCCATTCAAAAGTGGGCAAAGGATGTGAACAGACGCTTTGCAAAAGAAGACATATATGAGGCCAACGAACATATGAAAAAATGATCATCATCGCTGGTCATTAGAGAAATGCAAATCAAAACCACATTGAGATACCATCTCATACCAGTTGGAATGGCGATCATTAAAAAATCTGGAGATGACAGATGCTGGAGAGGATGTGGAGAAATAAGAAACACTCTTACACAGTTGGTGGGAGTGTAAATTAGTTTGATCATTGTGGAAGACAGTATGGTGATTTCTCAAGGATCTAGTAATAGAAATTCCATTTGACCCAGCAATCCCATTACTGGGTATATACCCCCAAAACTATAAATCATTCTACTATAAAGACACATGCACACATATGTTCATTGCAGCACTGTTTACAATAGCAAAGACTTGGAACCAATCCAAATGCCCATCAATGATAGACTGGACAAAGAAAATGTGGCACATATACACCATGGAATACTATGCAGTTATAAAAAATGATGAGGTTCGTGTCTTTTGTAGGGACTTGGATGAATTTGGAAACCATCATTCTCAGCAAACTGACACAAGAAAGAAAACCAAACACTGCATGTTCTCACTCATAGGCGAGTGTTGAACAATAAGAACACGTGGACTCAAGGAGAGGAGCATCACACACTGGGGGCAGTTGAAGAGGTCTAGTGGAGGTACAGCGGGGGGTTGGAAGGGTGGGGAGGGATAACATGGGGAGAAATGCCAGATATAGTATACACCTATGCAGCAATCTTACATGATCTACACATGTACCCCAGAACCTAAAGCAAAATTAAAAAAAATAATAAAACTAAAAATTTCCCGTTCATGCTTCCTCCACAGCTCCAAGTCACTCCCCTTTCCAGAGACAACTAGACAACTACTGAGGACATTCTAGTTTTTGATGTGTTTTAGCCATCCAGGTTTTTGTCTATGAAATGTCTGTGTGTTTGTGTATGTACATAGTTTTCCATATTTGGATATTTGAATTAGGCTGCACATGTTATTTTGCAACTCATAGAATTTATTTTTGAAGGAACAAATATTCCATAAGAGACTACAGGGACATTATTTTTCCACACCTGTGCTTTCTTTTTGCCAAGTCTACACTTAGAAGCTTATCTCTGCTAGAATCAAGAATGTGACACCAACCACTTCCCTTCTTTAAGTATACCATATAACAAGAGTTTTGGAAATGCAGACAATCTTTCCTACAGAGAAGTTTTTTATCTCTTTGATTCTGAGACATTTTCATTGCATGAATACTTGTTTTTCATCTTTATGTTTCAATTATTTTGCAATAGTCTTCAAATAAGAGAAAATGGTGATGGGAAGATAAAGCTTGGATGTTCACGTCATCAACTTATTGCAAACAAAGATTGTGAGGACACTAATAATGCTTTGCTGTCTCAAAAATGTAACGTAGTCTCAAGCTTAGGAAGAGGAGAATGTGATAAACATGAACATGTATAAAAACTTTTCTCCTTAGACATCTCTTTGTTCTCAGATTTTGAGTCAACTTTGGAAACACTAATAGCCCCATAGAGGAATTTCTTGGATCAAAACAGCCAGGTTTCTTGAATGCCAGACATATTTAAAGAACGGTAATTTTTGGTTAATTATAGAAGAAAAAGCCCATTGTCTTCTTTGAATCCCTAAAGATAAATACAATGCCATGAGGTGTTCCCAGTGCACAATCTTAAGAAGAAAAGCATTCTCTATTTAGGCAATGGATGAAATTAGACTTTTTCATTTCTTTAACAAAATACAAAGTAGGATATCCTTGTATCTGGTATCAACCGCATATGTACCTTCTTTCAACCAACGATATAGAATATCTGTATTTGTAAGAGAATTCCATGGAATTGAATGCTCTTTAGTATCAGGCAATGGCCTGATTGAGACAGGTCATTTCATGAGAGCAATATATTTAGCACTATGTTTCCTCAATTATTGTTACATATCCTTTTGGTGTATTTGACAGTATCAAGAAGCAACTGACAATAGTAACAACTATAGCAGATTCTATCTCCTAAGATGGTCTAAATAATATCTCCTAACTCACATAATCCCCTTACAATACAACTCCATTAAAAGATGAGATCTATATTCCCTCCCCTTGAAACTGTCTGGATTTTTGTGACTGGTCCAAGAAATACGGTATGGTAGAAGAGATGCTGCATGACTTCTGAGGCAAGGTTCTGCCTGGCTTCTAGACAATCACAATTTGAACCCTGAGCCTCTACACATACAAGATAATGTCCCTGAAGCAGCAATGCTGTGAGGAAGTCCAAAATGGTCCACACATGAGAACAAATGAAAAGCGCAGAAATGTCATAATGAAAAATATCCAGTCATCACCTTGCTACTCCAGCCCCTCACTGTTCCAGCTATAGCTCCTCAAACCAGAATCATCCAGTCAAGCCCTTCCAAAACTCCTGACTCACAAAAAGCAGGAGAGAGAAAAAAATGATGTCTCCTGTGCTAAGTCATAGAATTTCAGAGTGCCTTGTTACAAAGTAGTATGTAACTAGAACAACACATAATATTTATTGAGCTATAGAATTGAGCATATAATATTTTATTCAATTTATTGAACACATAGTATTTGTGTAGGCAAGGTTAAAGAATTTTAGATGTATTAATTCATTTAATGCTTTTATTAAACTCCTGTGAGGTAGGTATAATTATTTCAAAGATAAGAAAACTGGAGCCAAGAGTGCTTTTGTAACTTTTGCAAGGTTGTAGTAGTAGATGGCAAAGGAAGGGTTTACCTCTGAAAGTCTAGTTCCTGAACCAATACTTTATTGTATTGTTTATTATTATCATATATTTGGAATGGTGGTTGATGTATTGATATATCAGCATACATACATATATATTAACATACATCTATATCTATTATTGGATAGAATATATTCAGAACTTTAAGATAACACACAAGACTTCAGAGAAATATTTTCTTGAAGCTATTCATTCAGACTCTCTGGAAATTATGCCTCTTAAAGCATTTCCTTAAAAAGTATTTTCATTTTGTTCTGTTTTGTTATCATGGACTTGGCATTTCATTGAGACTCATTACATGAAACTGTGACAATGGAAACTACTTCTACATAATCAATCAGAAGGAATATTGTAGACCTCTATCAAAGCATTAGAAAAAACACCTGTTAGGATTTGTATTATGATAACGTACACAATATCTAGACATTAAAATACTGTTATGCCTTTTTGAGGCACTTTTCTGCAATGTCTGGTTTCTCCCACTTCAGGCTTTAAAATAGTCACTGTAGATAGAATCCAAAGTATCAGAGTATAGAAATATCTGGAAGGGTTATTTATCTTGGAAATACATATTTAAAGGTAGTAATTAAGAATTACTTATATTGTATTAAGAGCTACAGAGAGTTTAACATAACAATTATTTATAACAAATTCTAAAGACATCGCAGCAGGACTCAAATCCTTACAACTGAGTTGATCATAAACCATAACTTCTATGGCTAGACCATGATCTCACAGTGGACCCATCTGCATCTTCTCAGATGAGCATTTGTTTTATAAACAGGACCACACCTAACATTTGTGGAGCCCAAGGCACAGGTATAAATGGAGACCCACATACCACGTATCTAAATATGGAAAAATTATACCTTGTGCTGCACCTACAGGCTGGCCTGCATTTCCACCAAGGGACCTTGTAGCTATTTTGGGGAGGTCACCATGAGGATTCAGGGGCTACCAGAGTCACATTATCCTTTGGTTTTTAGCCTTGCTCCCTGTGAGCAGAAAGGCAACACAGATCAGCTGGGACAGGGCGCCTATTTGCCTATCACATATATTTGCTCATCAAACTTATGAAAATTTACTGTTGTCAGGAAATCTGTGATGGTTTTATACATCTACCATCTGCAAATTATTTGATATTACACCCATCAAAAGGTTGAGTCTAATTCCTTTCTCCTTGAATGTGATCCAGTCATGGTGGCTTGGTTCCAATAACAACAATGTGATACAAGTAAACTCTGTATAACTTTCAAGGCTAGTTTAAAAGACGCAGTGATGTAACTTCCAGCTGGATCCCCTGCCATTGGGGTGTGTGTGTGTATGTGTGTGTGTATGTGTGTCCCACTGACTCTTGAAAGTCATAGCCTTAGAGAGACTATGTGCAGGTGTTACAGGTGATAGCCCCAACTGAGATGTCAGCCCGTGGCCAGCATCACCACCAGACATGTGAGTGAAGGAGGGTTCTGACTATTGCAGCCCAACCAATACTGAGTGTAACAGAGGCAAGTTCTTCCTACCAAGCTAACTCTGCTCGAGTTTCAGATTTGTGAGCAAAACAACCTAAGTTGTTTTAAACCCCTAAGTTTGGAGGTGGTTAAGCAGCAGTAGACAGCCATAACACAAAGTTAAATATTATTTTTCCTAATGGCACATTATAATATAAAATACGCCAGATTTCTAAGTCAGAAGATCTGAGAATTTGAATCAAAGCCCCAACATTTTCTAGTGTATGGATATAAGTCACTTATGTTGGCTTCTGTTTTCTCATTGATATGACAGAACAACTCTCCCTCAGAGATATCAAGAGTATTCAACAGGGAAATATATGTGGAATAATAGAATTCTGGACACTTCGCATTTTGTAAACGTTTCTTGAATCTGTATCTCACAATTCCAGATATTTATTCTTTGTTCCTTCTCTGTCTCTATCACTTTTCCAGGAGGGCAGAAAACTGCGGGAGTTATGCCTGACACATCTGCATCTAAAAGTGTGAATAATCTATATTTTATTTTTAAACTAAGAAATTACTACTACATTCTTCAGACCATCACCTGATGAACCATTCAAAGAAGAAACTCAATAGTGGCAGGTTTTCCTTCTGGAAGTAATTGAAGACCCCAAAAACAACAATATTATGTGTTCCACTTAGAACACACAATTTGATTCATCTTCTATATATGCCTTCTCCCTGAAATGTATGCCTGAGGGAGGAAAATGATCCTGATTAATGCCTCACACTTCTTGATTCTGTAACCTATTCATGCTATAATGTTAGAATGCTCTGCATCCTAAAGGATTATTAAAAAACAGAATCTGACTTGAAAGGCTTTTTCTAGAAGTTAAACTTCAGAGATACTAAGTCTTATTTTTTAAAATTTTTCTCTTAATGTTTTCTAAATGGCATCAGAAGATGAATTTCCAAGAACTATTAGTGATTTAAGATTTCACTTGCCAAATAAACACAGTAAAAGATGATATTAAATATCTGCAGTTTTCAGTCACATAGCTTTCAAAGCAGCACAAAATGGTTTTAGTGAAGTGCATAATTTGGCATTCTTGCCATCAAAGGTAATTTTAAATACATAATTCACAATGCCCATTGACAGCAGGTCTCTCTTGCTGGGTATTAATCTGCCAGGGTGAATCTTGAAACATCAATGTCTCTCAATTAAAAGCATAAACTTTAAAAATGAGAAATAAAATCATGGTGGTATGAACAGGGCACAGGTGGGTAATTGACAAGCCTATATAATATGGAAAGATCAGAGGGTAGAGGAAAAGTCATAGCAATAATATAAAGCTTTAGATTCGCACAGCCACCTCCTCCAAAGAGATCAAAGCCACTTATGTACATTATCTCATTAATCCCCCTGCTACCTGCTGCTGTGGCAATGTCAGGGCAGACATCCACCGGTGATGATTCTGTGGCCATCAATGTCCTGTGTGGTAGACTATTGTGAACCCTATTACTTTCATTCTCTTTTCTGTAAAAAAGTGTGAGATTAGCGTCTTAGTCACAGCTGAAGATGTAACGCAGCATCAGTTCTTAAACCAATTTATCCCTTTCCCCAACTTGTCACACTACACAGATAACTATCTAAAATATTTCCAGCGACAGGTATGCTATTAATGGGCTGTAACTGTGTCTCTGAAAGAGAGTTCAAAGACATCAAAAACATCTGTAACTACTAATTAGAGACTTGTTAAATTACATGAAATTATTTCAGAAGGCAAGTTAGCTGTGGAACTCATTTGTTGCTCAACACTGCAGACAATTCAAACATTTAATTTTTTTCAATGTTCTTTCCCACCTCCTGTTACAAAGATCACATGCATGTTACAGTGCATGTATGTGTAGATTCAAAACAAGAAACAAAAAACACTATTTTCCTATCATGAATTCTAACCTTTCTGAAAACTAGATCACAAAAAATCTTATATCATTTATTATACTTCAGAAAAAATAAACCTCTGTGAAATATAACTGTTTTTCAAATGCTACACATTCATATTTCATCAATAAAATTGTCAAACTGTAACTCATCTTTATTAAGAGAAAAAAATACACTGGTTTAGTATCCTATTTCTATGACATATAAACCTTTATATATGCTAATAATTTTACTATAGTGGAATGTTTGATTGGGTATTTCTTTGATAATCAATCCAAGGATTATACCTGCCACCTCAAATTTTCTTTGAGAATAAAATTCAAAACCTATGTGTGCACTGAACTTTTAAATCAATGGCTTCACATCTAAAATATGATTAATTGTTAATAAATATAACCAATGTTTTAATTTCCTGGAAAGAATACCCCTTGATTCTGGGGTATGCAGCTGAAGAAGGGTCACATGAAAACTTTCAGATTATGCCAGCATAGAGCTACTACCTTGAATTTTTGTACAAAATAAAATAATAGGTATCCATGTGAGCTATATTAACACACACATTTTCAGGAGAAATTTTATTTTCCTATGTAGATCCATTAGGGAAAGCTGAAAAAGCACTTAGGGATGGTGATGACTAAGTTTGAGTAATCGCTGATTGATTACTTAAAATGCTATTACAAGTATTATATTTATACTAAAATTGTATGGCTCCATTTACTGAATAGGGTGTATTTTCCCCATTATTTTTGTCAATTCTGTCAACAAACAGATGACTGTAAATGTGTGGCTTTATTTCTGTTTATTCTATTCTGTTCCATTGGTCTATGTGTCTGTTTTTATACCAGTACCATGCTGTTTTTGTTTCTATAGCCTTATGATATAGCCTGAAGCTGGGTAATATGATGCTTTCAGCTTTGTTTTTTTTTGTTTTTTTTTTTTTTTTCATTTTTTGGTTTTTTGTTGTTTGTTTTTGGCTTAGGATTGCTCTGGCAATTTGGTCACTTTTTTGGCTCCATATGAATTTTAGAATTTTTTTTCTAATTCTGTGAAAAGTAATATAGTTTGATAGGGATAATTTTCACCAGATACAAAAATTAACTCAAGATGAATTAAAGTTTTAAATGTAAGACCTCAAACTAAAAGCATCCTAGAAGAAAACCTAGGAAACACTATCTAGAGGATGGCGTTGGGAAAGAATTTATGACTACATCCTCAAAAGCAATTGCAACAAACACAAAAATTGACAAGTGGGTCCTAATTAAAGAGCTTCTGCACAGCCAAAGAAACTACTGATAGGGTAAACAGACAACCTACAGAATGGGAGAAAATATTCACAAACTATGCATCTGACAGAGATCTAATAACCAGTATCTATAAAGAACTTAATTCAAGAAGCAAAAAACAAATAACCCCATTAAAAAATGGGCAAAAGACATAAATGGACATGTCTCAAAAGAAGGCATACACATGCCGACAAACGTATGAAAAAATATTATCACTAATCATCAGAAAAACGCAAATCAAAACCACAATGAGATACCATCTCATACCACTGAGAATGGCTATTCTTAAAATGTCAAAAACAACAGATACTGGTGAGGCTGTGGAAAGAAGCAAACAATTATACACCATTGGTGGAAATATAAATTAATTCAGCCACTGTGGAAAGCCATTTCAATATTTCTCAAAGAGCTTAAAACAGAACTACTTTTAGGCCCAGCAATCCCACTACTGAGTATATACACAAAGGAATATAAATTATTCTACCAAAAAGACATAGGCACTCATACATTCCTTGTAGCACTATTCACAATAGCAAAGGCATGGAATCAACCTAGGTGCCATCAATGGTGGATTGGATAAACAAAATGTGGTACACATACACTATAGAATATTATGCAACCACAAAAAAAAAAAAATCATGTCCTTTTCAGTAACATGGATGAAGCTGGAGGTCATTAAGTGAATTAAAGCAGGAACAGAAAACCAAATACAGCTTGTTCTCGCTTATAATTGGGAGCTAAATGATGAATACTTATGGGCATAAAGATGGCAACAACAGACATTGGGAACTATCAGAAGTGGGAGGGAGGGAGAGAGGAAACATTGCAAAACTAACTATTGGGTACTATGGTAAGTACCTGGATAATGGGTTCAGTCATACCCTAAACCTCAGCATCATGCAAAATACCCAGGTAATGAACCTACACATATACCTCCTGAATCTAAAATAAAAATTGAAATTATAAAACAAATTAAAATAATGAAAAATTATTTGAAAACAAAAGTAAAAATTAAAATAAAGGAACTGTATTGCTTTTACAAAAGGCTGGGTTAAGGCTAGGATGCTCCACCTGCCTGCCAGGTCCACCTACTAGTCATTGAGACCCTTGTAATTTAAGTGTAGTCCTGGGTGTCATTTTAGGTTCATTAGAAATGCAGAATCTAAGACACCACTGAATATAAATCCCCCACCTAATGGATCCAAAACTACATTTTGCGTGATCCAAAAATTACTCCTAAAATTTGAGGAAGCACTAACTTCAAATACTATTGGAATCATAAAACACAAAATTAAAGAGACAATTTTAACATAAGTGAAGTTTCTGTACCAAAGTAACATATTTGGTCCAATATATTTTTACCCATCAGATCACCACCACTACTTGTTTCTTCTCCATTTTCAAAATGTGCCTTGTTCTGTTAGGTAAATGAAACATAAATAGAGTGAAAAGGTATATTGTTGGTCCTTTTTCAGACTTTCAGCAATGATATTTTCTGTCACAAAAATCGATAAGGGAGATTTTAGGTTATACAAAGAAGGAAACAAAAGCAAATGCAGAGTTTGGGGGTCCCAGTTTCCCTTTGCTTCGGGTACTGTCTAGTTTTACTTTTCTTGATATTAATTAATTGACTTACCCTCCTCTGGTGTGACATGCTGGTGTCATACATGGAAATGAAATGCATTTAAACTCTTTCTGCTTCTATATTTTATTGTCCTCATGTCATTTTACTATGAAAATGTCACTGAACTATTCCAAATATCAGAATCTAAGCAGAAGCTATAAGTAAAGACTATCATTTTTTCTGAATGTGAATGAATTCATAGAGACATTTCACAGAAGACTCCTACTGATATTGGAACATAGAGTTAATAACAAACTGAAAAGTCCCATTGGAGTAAGAGGGGTCCTCCATGGCATCACAAATCATCCATGCAGACTTTTGTCCAACATAACCTCAGATGACAGGAAATAATTTCAAATGTCGACTTTTCTCATCAAAGGTCTAAGACCATACTCTATTCTAGGGAATATTTAGTATTAAGAATCAACCTTTTGTAATATTTGGAATATGTTTCCAAGTTATATAGGTTATAGTTAATTTGCAAAAGGCCAATCAATACTATTGGCTCTATTCTTCTCATGGTGTCACAGATCACAAGCAGTCTTCAGGGTGGTAATTTTCAAAATTCCATGGTTCCTTCACTTCAGCCTAAGAAACTTCAATACTATTTTTATAATTTTGTTCTGGTCATCTATTGTTATTTAATAACTCAAAAAATAAATGGATTTTTTTAAAGAATACACCCTTTTTATTATGCCACAGCTTCTGGGAGACTTGGGAATTCAGACAGCACATGTCATGGCTTTTCTCTGTGCTATGATGCTTGGGGCCTCAGACGAGAAGACTAACAGCTGGGGGTAACTCAGATGGATGTGGATGGAATCACTGAGTCTATTAGCTACAATCCCTATACATGGTCTCCTTATGCAGCTTGGACTCTTGTACAGTCTAGTGGTGTCAAGAGAGTCAGTCTTTTCACTCTACTATGCTCAGCCTCAAGAACAAGCATTCCAGAGAACAGGGCAGAAACTGCATGGCCTTTTATGGTCCAGCCTCAGTGATACTCTATTGGTTGAAGTGGTCACAAATTTTTCCAGACTCAAGGGAGAGGGACGTATATGCTAATCTCAACATACTGTCAAAGAAATACGAAGCAATATTTTAAAGGTGCCACATATCCACCAGTTTTAAGGGCAATAGTTTCATTCAAGAAATGATTTCAAAATTAAAAGCCATTGATCAAATCAAATCTAAAAGGTCTTGATTGAAGGAAAATAGTATACTATATGTTTTCTACTTGTACTTTGAACCAGGTTGTATGCAATTCTCTCAAATTGAGTCCCAATATTCTTAGCAATATATTGAAGAGCCTTTCCTTGTTGATGAGAATAAACTCTAATGTCCCATCTGAAAGTTCTACAAAATGTACAAAGACACACCATCTTTAACAGAATATTTTTCTACTGAAGTCACTGTGGACACTGAAAGACAAATCTTGTGAATAAAATAATTGATTGATGAATATTTAAATTGTTCATTGCCCAGACATAGTAAGATAAATTATCTTCATTCTCTGCATCCTGTTAGTGCCCTCAGTTACTCTTATAGAATGAAATGGA
Source organism: Sapajus apella (assembly GCF_009761245.1). Lineage (NCBI taxonomy): Eukaryota > Metazoa > Chordata > Mammalia > Primates > Cebidae > Sapajus > Sapajus apella. The sequence continues at coordinate 42,928,380 of NW_022436944.1, forward strand.
ATTTTTAAATGCATTCAATCAGGCAAAGAAAGTATAACAACTATGAGAGTAAGCTCTCCTCAAACAGCAAAAACACATAGGTAGTAACATTTCTCAAGGTGAAAATGAGAAGTAGAGAAGTTTCTTCTATAAGGAGAGGGAGGAATTTTATTGCTGGAAAGAAACAAAATGAAAATTACATGAAGAATTTGTAAACCATTCAAAGATGGAAACATTGCAACATAAAGATCTAAAGACAAAGTTGCGATATTAATTGAAAAAACTCTGGGGAGCAACTGAGGGGAGACAGCAACAACAGCTAGATGTTGACACTGCCTTCCCCAGTCCTCGGGCCAGCACTTCTAAAGCAGCTCAGTGGACCCATTGCTTGGGAGACACCAGGGAGAGGATCACTGAGGAGAATCCAAGGGGCTGACTGCATCAGGGCATGGAGCTTAGGAAACAGAGAGTATATATGACAAACATAAGTTTGTAGTGCCCTTATTTGTGCATTTGAATTTCTAACAGTAGGAAGAAAGGTTACCTTTAAATTTGGGGATTACAAGAAAAACAATATGGCACCAGAATTTCATATGATGATAAACTAAGAAATGATGTTTCTTAGATAAGAAAACATACTTTGGAGTAGCAGGAGATGGTTCATGTAATTCTAAGCTTGCAAACTTAAGTGTACACATAGACATTTAATGTATGTACATATTCAAATCTCCATTTTTGGTACAGTGTTGAAAGCATATGCCTTAATTCAAAGTAAAAAAAGAGTTTAAATTATTCTTTTAAAAAAGCCTATGACTTATCTTGGTGTGTACCTGTGTGTGTGTGTACGCTTATGAGTGTTAGAATGGTAAGTTAATTATTTTTAAATGCATATTTTAGAAAATGTACTTTTTAAATTAAACTACTCTATCCATTGTTGTTTTCTTTTAAAAAAAAAAAAAAAAGACTAGCCCTATATGATCAGTTATTTCTGATTAGGTGTCAGCCACACCATCAGGTACCATGAAGGATAGAGGGACAGAGTAAGTCTTTTTCAAGAGGCATTTATTCCTCTAGAAATTTTTCCAACAAAACAATAAACTTTGATGAAACTAAAATTGAAGTGAGATTGTTAATGATTCATTATTAAATTAGTTTCCATAGAAATTAAGCCAATAAAACATATTTTTATTTTTAAATTTTCTTTTTAATTTTTTACATATACATGTAACAAACCTATACACATACCCCTTGAATCTAAAACATTTATATATATGTATGTTATATATATATGTATATTATATATGTGTGTATATATATATATATATATATTTTTTTTATAATGGTAAGGTTTGAGCTTCTAGTATACCTACTATCTAAATAATGAAGATTATATCCAAGAGGTAACTTTTTAACCCTCACCCAGTGTCTATAATTTTCATCATTATGTTCAGTGCACCCATGGTTTAGCTCCCACTTATAAGTGAGAACATGTAATATTTGATTTTTGTAAATTTAAGCTTAAACAAGGAATCATAGCCCATAAAGCCTGAATACATTATGATGTCATTGATTAAGTTCATCTATGACAAACCAAGTACTTTTTTGCAAAGGAAAAAAAAATCACATATTTGTTCTCAGCTTTGCTTCACATGTATTCTTGAAAAGACCCTTAACTAAAAGTATCAGCAATAGAAAAGGAAATAAGTTAAGCACCAAGGTTATGTTGTTACAAAAGACCTATTAGTTCTACAGTTATACCTGTTCATTTCACAGCAGCTTGTTAAATGGTAAAAACAAGAGTAGGGTAAAATGGCTTGATGATAAACAATTGGATCTAATGGACTGTATCAACTTCTGATTTGGATGCCAAGTGAACCACCTTAAAAAAGTTTTTTGAGGATCTAAATACTCCCCTTCAAATTATGCTTCTGAAGCCACTGTATATGTATACATACATATATAATACATAATATCTACACACACAAAAATATATATATATACACACACACACACACACACACACACACACACACACATATATATATTCACACACACATATACAAATCTATGTATATAAATGACTACCTGGTCAAAATTGCTAACAAGTTTAATCATTTCAACATTATCCAAATCTTACTCTCATGGTTTGTTACAAAAGGGTGCTTATTGCAATAAGAGCCATTGGGATCAAAGATATGAATTAGATGCCAAGGAGAGCACTAGGCCATACTACCCTGCCTGATATTCAAAGAGGAAGACTAGACTGTTAATTCCATGAGGATTAAGAACAAGCTTTTTGTTTGCTTGTTTTTGATTGTACCAGTTTGTGAGAGGAAAACTGGAAATAGAGCCCAGCTAATTAAATACTAGTTTTTGACTCCATTCTGTTTATTATTCTTTTCCAATAATATAGATATTTGACTGACAACTTCCCTCCAGTCCATGAAGCTAGGTGCTCCTCACTATCCCACATCTGAAGGTTCTAGAAGGAGAGATTAGTAGCAAATAACTAGGTCTTCTACAGCTTCTGGTCTACAGCTATTCCAACTCAACATCTGACCACAAATTCCTAAAAAGTTCCTACTCACTCATAACTCCAACTAAAATACCTTCTTTTTCCTCAAACTTATCAATACTTCCAGTCCTTTGACTCCTTCATGTTCCTCTAGGCTATCAGTTTTGTCACAGCTTCTCTTCCTTTCATTGTAAGTCTTGACCCTATGGCTAATTACCTGAACCAGGCTCTCACCAGCACTGTTAGTTCTCTCCTACCCCAATACCTTCTGAGAAACTGTCCAGATGAAGGTTAACTTTAGCACAATGTAAAAGGTCAACTTTAGCACAATGTAAAATTCGAATGTTGGACATCAACTTTGGTCTAGATAATGGTGTACTAGATAATCTCAATACTGTGACAAATGGCACCTTGATAAATTCCTGTTCTCTAATGTCAGCTGGGACATAAATAGCATCAACCAGTTCTTTTACATATTCTTGGTCAGCTTTTTTTTCCATTCCTCTCAACACCATTACAGACTCACTCAGCCTCTCAAGTTTCCTACACAGTCTAGGCAAAAACTGTGCTTTAGGGAAACTGAAAGAATAATGCACAATCTGCTCAGAAACTGGAATGGTGGAATGAGGAGCTCAACAAATCCTCTGCCCAAAAACCAATGATAAAACTGGATGAATTTGTCAAATACAAAGATTTCAGGACACTAGAAATGGAACTAAAGCATAAAATAAATTCAGTTGTATCTACACAAGAAAAACTACTGAACCATAGATAAAAGCTTCTTGTGACATTTTAGCCTGGGGTTCTACTATTCCTGTCCTCCATCCCATTTCCCCACCTCTCCATTTTTACTCAGCTATGTACTAGAAAGAGGCAAACCATGGAAACAAGCAGCTTCTTAGATAGGAAGGGTAAGTGCTGACTTGGTATTTTGCAGGGCACAGAAAAAAGTCAGGGGCATGGTCAAAAATAGCAGCAATTTAGGTGACAATAAGGGCCAATGTTAGTTATCCTGAGGCATGATTTTAGTTGGGACAAGCAACAATCAGACTAGGCATAAATTTAACAGGAAGGCCCATGAAATGAGATAGCTAGAGCAGGCCCTGATAGGTTTCCACACATCTCTGATTGTCTGGAAGGCAGTAGACATGTGCAAAGCTACACACCACACACTCTCAGGAGACAAGAGAAGACAACAATCTGCTTGTCCCTGGATGAAGGTGAGCCCTTTGCAAGCAGAAAGGAAAAACCAGGAACACTTATTCAACTATGAAATGTAAAAATGCTCCCCAGCTCACACACAGATTCATGAACAAGGGCAGAAACCTTAATTGTTCAAGATGGGTGAGTACAGCCTCTGACTGATTATTGAAAGACTAAGAAATTCTGACATAAGAGCAACACTTATGAAGTCAGGCTTAATAAGAAAAGTAATAATAAAAAACACCTGAGAAGAAGACATCAGAGGTCACAAACTGTGAAGAAAGAGAGACTCCACAGAATTAATCTAAACAAGGCATTAACCAATAAAAATACAAACACAAACAACACTTGGGAAAAATTGAGGTTTTCTCTATTATATTATCTAAAATGCCCAGTTTTCAACAAAAACTTATGAGACTTCAAAGAAACATGAAAGTACAATACACAAGAAAAAAGCAGTCAAAAGAAACTGTCTACTAGAGGACCTAGATGTCAGATTTAGCAGACAAAGACGTCAAACAGCTATTATAAATCGGTTCAAAGAGCTAAAGAAAATTGTATTTATAAGTTAATGGAAAGTGTGACAACAGTAACTCATTGAGTAGAGAATATCAATAAAGAAATAGATTGTGGAAAAGAAAGAAACTTCTGGAGTTAAAAAGTATAAAAACTGGTATCTTTAATTTCTACCCTGTGTGAAGAGCTTAGAAATCATCACTTTTATTCTCATAACAAGAAGACAGCTGAAAACTAAAAGTCAACAACTAGTCTTAGATTTATCAGAAACTAAGGTCACAGGATAGACTGTTGCCCCAAAACCTAGAGAAATAGGCAGTCACCAAGAATCACAGCCTACCACCTGCAGAAGCCAGAGGAGCCAGAAACTGGAAGGAACATTAAAAACTCTAATAGAAAAATTGCTGCATTCTGAGTATTGACTAGCATGAGAGTTAAAATTCCTAGGGGAAGCCCACCAGGTTCTCAATGGGAAGATTAGAGATGAATGTCCAAGTACTATGGAAGGGGGAGAAAGAAGGGTACCCATTTTAAAATATACCCAGAGTGTTCTGTCTTCTGAAACAAAGGCTTGCTCTGAAGCAAAAACTACAGATATTCCTGAAGTTATAATAAGGTTAAAACCCAGTAGACCTATCATAAATTGAAAATATCATAATGTGCCTAACCTCCAAAAACCTGACAGTTTACCCTAGCTTTAAACATTCTCAGAACATTCACATTAGCCTACATTTGGGGAAAATTATCTAAAACAAAACCTATTTTATAATAAAGTGTTTAATATCTCATGTAACTTACTGAATACTGTACTGAAAGTGAGAAATAGAATGGTTGTGTGGGTACTCAGTGTAGTTTCTACTGAATGAGTATTGATTTCACACCAACATAAAGTAAAAAAAAAAGTATAAGTCAAATCATCATAAGTGATCAACACACATCTCACACGGATGACAGCAGGCAAAGAGAGATTATACAGGGAACTCCCCTTTTTAAAGCCATCAGATCTTGTGGGACTCATTCACTATCAAAAGAACAGGACGGGAAATATCCACCGCCATGATTCAGTCACCACCTATCAGGTCCCTTTGACAACACATGGAAAGTCAAATTTGGGTGGGGAAACAGCCAAACCATATCATTTCACCCCGGCCCCTGCCAAATTTCATGTCCTCACATTTCAAAACCAATCATACCTTCCCAACCAACTCCCAATGTCTTAACTTATTTCAGTCAACTCAAAAGTCTGCAACCCAAAGTCTCATCCAAAACAAAGCAAGTCCCTTTCACTTATGAACCCATAAAATCAAAAGCAAGTTAGTTACTTCCTAGATACAAAGGAGGTACAGGGATTGAGTAAATACAGTCATTCCAAATGGGAGAAAACTGGCCAAAACAAAGGGGCCCCATGCAAGTTCAAAATCCAGCAAGCAGTCAAATCTTAATGCTTTAAATGGTGTCCTTTGACTCTGTGTCTCACATCCGGTTCACACTGATGCAAGCGGTGGGTTCCCATGGTCTTGGGCAACTCCACCCCTGTGGCTTTGCAGGGTAGAATGTATACCCCACTGGCTGCTTTCAGAGGCTGGTATTGAGTGTCTGTGGCTTTTCCAGAACCCCAGTGCAAGCTGTTGGTGGGTCTACCATTCTGGGGTCCGGAGAACAGTGGCTCTCTTCTCACAGCTCTACTAGATAGTGCCCCAGGAGGCACTCTGTGTAGGGACTACAACCTCACATTCCCTTCTGCACTGCCCTGGCAGAAATTCTCCATGAGGGCCCCACCAATGCAGCAAACTTTTGCCTGGACATCCAGGTGTTTCCATACATCCTCTGAAATCTAGGCAGAGGTTCCCAAACCCCAATTCTTGACTTCTGTGCACCTGCAGGCTCAACACCACATGAAACCTGCCAAGGCTTGGGACTTGCACCCTCTGAAGCCATGGCCCAAGCTGTACCTTGGCCCCTTCTAGTCACAGCTGGAGCAGCTGAGATGTAGGACACCAAGTCCCTAGACTGCACACAGTATGGTTATCCTGGGCCTGGTCCATGAAACCATGTTTTCCTCCTAGGTCTCCAGTCTTGTGATGGGAGGGACTGCCATGAAGGCTTATGACAAGCCCTGGAGACATTTTCCCCATTCTCTTGGGGATTAACATTTGGCTTCTCATTACTTATGCAAATTTCTGCAGGTGGCTTGAATTTCTCCTATCACATTGTCAGGCTGCACATTTTCCAAAAATTTACTTCCCTTATAAAACTGAATGGCTTTAACAGCACCCAGGTCACATCTTGAATGCTTTGCTGTTTAGAAATTTCTTCCACCAGATACCCTAAATCATCTCTTTCAAGTTCAAGGTTCCACAAATCTCTAGGGCAGAGGCAAAATGCCACCAGTGTATTTGCTAAAACATAACAAGAGTCATCTTTGTTCCTGTTCTCAATAAGTTTCTTATTTCCATCTGAGGCCACCTCACCTTGGATTTTATCATCTATTTTGATCAAAGTCATTCAACAAGTCTATAGGGAGTTCCAGACTTTGCCACATTTTCCTGTCTTCTTCAAGTCTTCCAAACTGTTTCAACATATGCCTGTTACCCAGTTCCAAAGTCGATTCCACGTTTTTGAGTACCTTTTCAGGAGCACCCCGCTCTATTGGTATCAATTTACTGTATTAGTCCATTTTCACACTTCTGATAAAGACATACCCGGGACTGGGCAATTTACAAAAGAAAGAGGTTTAATTGGACTTACAGTTCCATGTGGCTAGGAAAGCATAACAATCATGTTGGAAGACAAGGAGGAGCAACTCATGTCTTACATGGATGGCAGCAGACAAAGTCAGAGAACTTGTCCAGGGGAACTCCTCTTTTAAAACCATCAGATCTTGTGAGACTCATTATCATGAGAACAGAACAGGAAAAACCCACACCCATTATTTGTTTATTTCTTCTCTAATGCTCTTCTTTATGCATAGCTGAGTTTCTGATTTATGTAATTTTTCTTCTTTCTGAAAAATTTAGTTTTCCCATATCCTGTAATGCAGATATGTGGAGATATATTCTCTGTTTTTGTTTATCTGAAAAAGCTTTTATTTCTCCTTCACTGAGAAGGAGAATGGCTGAGTTTGCCCAGTTTTCTCTGTGACCATGGTGATTTTTTTTCTTCCATCACTTTAAATATTTTATTCCACTCTCTCTTTGCTGGCATGATTTCAGAAGAGATAACCATTGTAATTCTTACTTCTTTTTCTCTATTAAAAAGGTATTTTTTCCTTTGCCTTCTTTCAAGATTTTCTCATTGTCTTTTGATTTCTATAGTTTGAATATGATATACCTAAGTATACATTTTTTCTATTTATCTTTCTGAGTGTTCCCTGAACTCCCTGAATCTGTTTTGGTATCCTACTTTATGTTGGAAAATTCTCAGCCATTATTACTTCAAACACTTCTCCTTTCTTTCTTCTTCTGTTATTTTTATTACATGTAAGGTCCACCTTTTCTAATTTTCCCATGGTTCTTGACTATTGTTTCCTTTTTTTCCATTTTATGTTAGCATTTCACTTTAGGAAGTTTCTAGTGACGTATCTTTAAGCTCACTAATTCTTTTGTCAACCATACGCAATCTACTGATAAGCCTATCAAAGATATTCTTCATTTTTTTGTACTGTTTTTATTTCTAGCATTTACTTTTGAGTCTACCTAGAGTTTTCATGTCTCTGCTTACATTACCAATGTGTTCTTGCATTTTTGTCCACTTTTTCCATTAGAGCCTTTCATGTATTATAGTTATATAAATTCTTGGCTGGATAATTTAAAAATCCCTGTCATATCTGAGATATCTTCTGATGCTGCTTTAAGTCTCCAGAGTGCTTTCTTCTTGCCTTTTGTTATGCTTTATAATTCTTTTGTTTAAAGTCAGATGTGATGTATCATACACTGGGCATTGAAAACACAGACCTTTAGTGTAAAGTTTTATGTTTATATGACTAGAAGTTAGTCTGTGTTTATTGTTTCCTATTGCTGTTTGTAAGCAATAAGAGGGAGAAATTAGGCATACTTTGCTATAACATACCAACACTGCCCATGAAGTGGTCGACTTGGTTTAATTGTAAATGTGTATGTTAAACTCTAGGGAAACTACCAAAAAATGTATAAAGAGAATTATAATTGGTATGCTAAGAGAGGAGAGAAGATGAAATTATATAAAATGCTCAATTGAAACCAGAGAAGATGCAAAAATAAGCAAAGATGAAGAAACAGAACAAGTGCAACAAAAAGAAAATTTACAAATGTGGTAGATAATAATCCAACTATATCAATAATCACTTCAGATGTGAATGATCTAAATACACAAATTAAAAGACAGAGACTGACAGAATGGACTTCTTTGAAGATACAATTTTATATGGCCTCCAACAAACACTTCAAATATAAAGACATAGATTAAACATAAAGAGATAAAGAAAAATAAACTTTAGTAACACTGATCAAACAAAACTTTTTATTGCTTCATGAAAAGCAGACTTCAAAAAAAATTATCAATGATACATATGAGAGTTACATAATGATATCAGGGTCAATTTTCCAAGAAGACATGATAATCTTTAAAAAGTATATGCCTAAGAATAGACCATAAAAATACATGAGGCAAAATCGGATAGAAATCAGAAGGAAAAAGAGATCAGTGAGTTATTATAATTCAGACTTCAACACCTCTCAATCAGTAATTGACAAAACCATCAGGCAGAAAATCAGTAAAAATGTAGTTGAACCAAACAGCACCATCAATCAACTTGATTTAATTGACATTTATAGAATGCTTCATGCAATAACAGAAAAATACACATTTCTTTCAAATTCACATAAAACATTCATTGAGATAGGCCACAATACAGGTCATAAAACACACCTTAATTTTAAAAAACAGAAAAATTATATGAAATATGCTCTCAAACTAAATGGAGTTAAACTAGAAATCAATATAAACATAAATATAGTTGAAAAATGCCAAAATATTTAGAGACTAAACAATCACTTTTAAATATATGGATCAAATTAAAACTCTCAACAAAAATTTAAAAATAGTTGAACTACATGAAAATGAAAATACAACTTATCAAAATTTGTGGATACAGCAAAAGCAGTGCTTAGAGGGAAATTATAGCATTGAATGAATATATTAGAAAAGAACAAAGATATAAAAATCAATAGTCCAAGGTGCCACCTTAGGGAACTAAGAAAAAGAAGCAATGTAAACCTAGAGTAAACAGAAGAAATACTGCATGTTCTCACTTACAAGTGGGAGCTAAACAATGAGTACTGATGGACTGGACATAAAGATGGAAACAGAACTAGAGACTCCAAAAGCAGGTAGGCTTAGAAAAGAATAAGAGTTTAAAAATTAACTCATTAAGTACAGTGTTTACTATTTGGGTACTGAGTACACTAAAAGCCCAGTGCTCACCAGTCAATATACCCCTGTAACAAACATGCACATATACTCTCTGAATCTTAAATACATTTATTTAAATAAATAAATAATACACTAAGAAAACATGTCATTTTAGTACACCTAATCTGAATTTAGTGATGAGGAAACATCAGACAGTTACAAAATAAAGAGCATTTTACAAGTTAAGAGTCCTGTACTCTTCAAAAATATAAAGCCATGAAAGATAAGAAAAGACAGAAGCACTTTCAGATCAAAGGAAACAAAAAAAGAAAGAAAAACAAAACCTAAGAACTAATGCAACATACACTCCTAGGTTGGCTCCTTTGCCAATAAAAGACATTATTGGAAATATCAGCAAAACAAATGAAGGGGTCTGTTAATTAACTGGTAATGTGTCAATGTTAATTTCCTGATACTAATAGAGTATGTCTATAATCCTCAAATAGCTTAGGGGAAAATATATGTAATGTACATATTACAGATATATAACTTATAGATGTATGTATATACTTGTATAGAGAGCCAATAATGAGGCAAATGTAGTAAAAAGCTAAAGCTAGCAAATCTGTATAAAGAATGCATAGGAATTTGTTTTGTTATTCCTGTAATTTTTCTATGAACTTGAAGTTATTTCAAACTAATAAGGTTTTCAGAAACCAAAAAAATAAATAAAAATTAAAATTTAAAATATGGGAAGACAATAGAGAAAATCATTGAAACTAAAAGTCATTCTTTAAAAACATCAATAAAATTGATACCTTTCATCAGGAGAAGGAGGAAATAAAGCGAAAACACACAAATTACTAATATCAGAAATGAAAGACCATCAACACTGATACCAGGGATATTTGAAGGATAATAAAAGAATATTATAAACTAGATTCCTATAAAATTGATAACTTAGAGCAATTCTCTGAAAGACATCATCTACTGAAAACCATACAAATAAAAATAGGTAATTTGAAGAGGACTATATTCATTAAAGAAATTGAATCAACAGTAATCTTCCAAAAAACACAGCATCAGACCCAAATGGTTTTATTGTGAATTCTACCAAACATTTAATGAAGAAATGATACCAACTCTTCATGATCTCTTCCAAAACATAGAAGCAGAATGAACACTTCCTAACTCATATTATGAGGCCAGCATTACCCTAATACCAAAACCAGATAAAGACATTATAAGAAAGGAAAACTGCAGAACAATATGTCTCATAAACAGAGATGTAAAAATTTTCAACAAAATATTAGTAAATGGAATTCAGCAATGCATAAAAGAATTACACACCACAACCAAGTAGGATTTATTCCAGATATAAAAAGCTGGTTCAGCATTTGAAAATTGACTAATATATTCTACCATATAAACTAGCTAGATTTAAAAAATTATTTTATCAATAGATACAGAAGAAGCATTTGACAAAATCTAACACCCATTTATGATTTTTTAAAATTCTCAGTAAACTGGGAATGGGGAAATTTCCTCAATTTGATCAAGAATATCTACAAAATCCTGCAGCTAACTTCCTTTTTAATGGCAAGAAACTTACATGCTTTCCTCCTAAGATGAGGAGTAAGGCATGGGTGTCCCTTCTCACCACTGCTTTTCAAGATTGTACTGGAAGTCCTAGATGATGCAATAAGACAAGAAATAGAATAAAACTTATGCAGAAAGGGAAGAAATAAAACTGTCTCTTCACAGATGACATGACCATCTATGTGCAAATTCTGAAAAAAGTAATTAACAAAATATTCCTGGAGCTAATACATGATTATAGCATGGAGGCAGGTTATAAGGTTAATATACAACAGTCAATTATTTCCATATACATACCAGCAATTAACAATTGAATTTAAAATTAAAGACAAAATATCATTTACATTAGCTTCAAAAACAAAATATTTAAGTATAAATTTAACAAAATATCTGCACAATCTATGTGAGGAAAATAAGAAAACTCTGTTCAAATAGGTCAAAGAAGACTGGTATGGTTTGGTTCTGTGTCCCCACCCAAATCTCACCTTGAATTGTAATAATATCCATGTGTCAAGGGAGGAACCAAATGGAGATAATTGAATCATGGGGGTTTCTCCATGCTGTTCTCATGATAGTGAGTTCTCATGAGATCTGATAGTTTTATGAGAGGCTTCCCCTTTGGTCAGTAATTCTCCTTCCTAATGCCATGTGAAAAAAGACATGTTTGCTTCATCTTCCATGATGATTGTAAGTTTCCTGAGGCCTCCCTAGCCATGCTGAACTGTGAGTCAATTAAAACTCTTTTCTTTATGAATTACCCAATCTTGTGTATGTCTTTATTAGCAGCATGAGAACGGACTAATACAAAGACTTGCATAACTAGATAACTTCATTTCATTAATAGGAAAATTCAATATTGTTTAAAATGTCAATTCTTCCCAATTTAATCTATAAATTGAATGCAATTTCAGTAATATTCCCAGAAAGTTATTATGTCGATATCAAACAGATTCTAATTTTTTTTATGGAAAGGCAAAGAACCAACAATAAACAATACAATACTAAAGAAAATTAATAAAGTCAGGGGATGGAAAAAATGCAACTTTAGGACTTACTATGAAGCTACAGAAATCAAGTCTGTGTGATACTGGCAGAAAGATAGACAAATACATCAGTGAAACAGAATAGAGAGCACAGAAAAACACCTACATAAATATAATCAGCAAGTGATCTTTGAGAAAAGAGCAAAGACAATACAATGGAGAAAAGAGAACCTTTTCAATAAATGGTGATAGAACTGGATATTCATATGCAAGATCCCATAAGTGGTGCTAGATCAACTGAATATTCACATGCAAAATAAACGAATCTAAAACCAAGGTCTTATATCCTTTGCAAAAAATAACTCAAAATGGATCACAGACCTAAATGTAAAACACAAAACTGTAAAACTCCTAGAGGATAACATAGGAGAAAATCGAAATGACCTTGTGTTTTATGACTTTTTAGATACAACACCAAGAGTATTATTCATGAAAAAAAAAGAATTGATTAACTACACTTCATTAAAATTAAAAATTTCTGCTCTGTAAAAGACATTGTCAAAAAATAGAAACACAAGAAGCAGATTGAGAGAACATATTTGCAAAAGACATACCTGATAAAGGACTGTTATCCAACTGTACATGTTATTTTTAAAATACAACAATTAGAAAACAAAGGGCTTTTGCCCTTTATTTTGTTAATATGGTGTATTTTATATGAATATGCATTTCTCCAAAATGATATATGAATGTCTCACAAACACATAAAATATGTTAAATATTATTAGTCACTAGGGAAATATAAATTAAAATCATAATAAACTAACACTTTATACCCACAAGATGGGCTATAACTAAAATACAAACAATAATAGTCTTAGCAGGCTATAAATAAATTGAACTGTAACCCTCAAAAATGTCTAATGGGAAAAAAAATTGTTCAGTCCCTTTGGAATGTAGTTTGGAAGTCTCACAGAAAGTTAAACCTTAACATAATGTTATTCAGTTCCACCAATGTTACTGTAAATGACAGGATTTCATTTATTTTATGGCTGAATAATATTCCACTGTGTATATGTACCAAATTTACTTTATCCATTCATTTGTTGATGGACACTAAGGTTGATGTCATATCTTGGCTATTGTGTATAATACCTACAATAAACATGGAAGTTCAGATATCTCTTCAATATACTGACTTCCTTTCTTTTGGATGTACACCAAGCACAGTGTTAAGTGAAATAAGCCAGACACAGAAAGACAAATATCACATATTCTAACTCATACACGAGAGCTAAAAAAAATTTATTTCATAGAGGTAGAGAATAGAATGATGATTACTAGAGGCTAGGAAGGGTATTGAAAAGGACAAATAAAGAAGATTTGGCTAATGGGGACAAAAATGCAGATAGTAGGAATAAGGCCTAGTATTCAGTAGCAAAATAGGGCAACTGTCATTAACAATAATTTGTGATATAATTCAAAATAGAGGAGTGGATTTAGAGTGTTCCTAACACAAAAAAATGATCTATGTTTGAAGTGATGAACATCCTGATTATCCTGATATGATCATTATGCAGTATATGCTTATGTCAAAGTATTAGATGTATCCTATAAATATATACAACAATTGTATATTCATAAAAATTAAAAATAAGAAAAAATTAAAAAAAAAACAAGTTAAACCTAAATGTACCAATTTACCCAGGATTCTGCCATGGTATCAACCCACGAAATATGGAAATATATGTCCACATAAAGGTTTGTATTGAGATGTTTATAGAGACATTATTCAGAATAACCTAAAATTGAAAATTTTCCAAATATCCCATGAACTAGAAAATGTTACACATCCATACAATGGAATATTATTCAGCAATAAAACTGAACAAAGTACTCCTACATCCTATAAAACAAATAACTTCAAAAATATTATGCATAGTGAAAGAAGTCAGTGACAAAAGACTACATGCATTGTGTACATCCAGAGAAAGCTAAATCTAAAGCAAATGACTGGTCACTTGGGGCCATGGATGGGAATAAGAATTGACTGTAGATGGATATAAGAGACATTGTTGGGGTGATTAAAATATTTTAAAACTGTATTGTGGTGCTTGCTTCGGCAGCACATATACTAAAATTGGAATGATACAGAGAAGATTAGCATGGCCCCTGTGCAAGCATAACATGCAAATTTGTTTATGAAAACACTAAAAACCAGAATGCCTCCCTTCCCCCAAGGGATCACAACTCCTCACCAGCAAGGGAACAAAGCTGGATGTAGAATGAGTCTGATGAATTGACAGCAGACTTCAGAAGGTGGGTAATAACAAACTTCTCTGAGGAAAAAGAACATATTCTAACCTAATGCAAAGAAACTAAGACCCTTGAGAAAAGGTTAGACAAAATGCTAACTAGAATTACCAATCTAGAGAAAATCACAAATGACTTAATAGAACTGAAAAACACAGCACGAGAACTTCACAAAGCACACACAAGTTTCAACAGCCAAATCGACCAAGAAGAAGAAAGGATATCAGAGATTGAAGACCAACTCAATGAAATAACATGAGAAGGCAAGAGTAGAGAAAAAAGTGAAAAGAAATGAACAAAGCCTCCAAGAAATATGGGATTATGTGAAAAGACCTAATGTACATTTGATAGGTATACCTGAATGTGACGGAGAGAATGAATCCAAGCTGGAAAACACTCTTCAGGATACTATCCAAGAGAACTTCCCCAACCTAGCAAGGCAAGCCACCACACAAGTCCAGGAAATACAAACAACACGACAAAGAAATTCCGCAAGAAGAGCAACCCCAAGGCACATAATCATTAGATTCACCAGGGTTGAAATGAAGGAAAAAATGCTAAGGGCAGCCAGAGAGAAAGATGGGGTTACCCACAAAGGGAAGCCCATCAGACTCACAGTGGATCTCTCTGCAGAAACCCTACAAGCCAGAAGACAGTGGGGACCAATATTCAACATCCTTAAAGAAAAGAATGTTCAACCTAGAGTTTCATATCCAGCCACACTAAGCTTCATAAGCAAAGGGAAATAAAATCCTTTACAGACTAGCAATTGCTGAGAGATTTCATCACCACCAGGCCTGCCTTACAAGAGCTCCTGAAAGAAGCACGAAACAAGGAAAGGAACAACCAGTACCAGCCACTCCAAAAACGTACCAAATGGTAAAGACCATCAGCACAATGAAGAAACTGCATTAACGAGCAGGCAAAACATCCAGCTAGCAGCAAAATGGCAGGATCAAATTCACACATAACAATATTATCTTTAAATGTAAGTGAGCTAAATGCCCTAATCAAAAGAGACAGACTGGCAAATTGGATAATAAGTCAAGGCCCATTGGTGTGCTATATTCAGGAAACCCATCTCAGGTGCAAGGACACACATAGGCTCAAAATAAAGCGATGGAGGAAGATTTACCCAGCAAATGGAGAGCAAAAAAAAGCAGGAGTTGCAATCCTAGTCTCTGATAACATGGACTTTAACAAAGATCAAAAGAGACAAAGAAGAACATTACATGATGGTAAAAGGACCAATGCAACAAGAAGAGCTAATGATCCTAAATATATATGCACCCAATACAGGAGCACCCAGATACATAAAGCAAGTTCTTAACGACCTACAAAGAGACTTAGACTCCCACACAATAATAGTGGGAGACTTTAAAATTCACTGTCAATATTAGACAGATCAACGGGACAGAAAATTGACAAGGATATCCAGGACTTGAACTCCGATCTGGACCAAGAGAACCTAATAGACATGTACAGAACTCTCCACCCCAAATCACAGAATATACATTCTTCTTAGTACCACATCACAGCTACTCTAAAATTGACCACACAATTGGAAGTAAATCACTCCTCAGCAAATGCAAAAGAAAGGAAAACTCCTCAGCAAATTCAAAAGAAAGGAAAACAGTCTCTCAGACCACACTGCAAATAAATTAGAACTCAGGATTAAGAAACTAACTCAGAACAACATAACTTCCTGGAAACTGAACAAGTGGTTCCTGAATATCAACTGGATAAACATTGAAATGAAGGCAAAAATAAAGATGTCATTGGAAACCAACAGGAACAAAGATACAATGTACCAGAATCTCTGGGACACATTTAAAGCAGTGTCTAGAGAGAAATTTATAGCAATAAATGCCCACATGAGAAGTGAAAAAAGATATAAAATCGATACCATATCATCAAAATTGAAAGAGCTAGAGGAGCAAGATCAAGAAACCTCAAAAGCTAGCAGAAGACAAGAAATAACTAAGATCAAAGCAGCACTGAAGGAGACAGAGACACAAAAAAAACCCTTCAAAAAATCAGTAAATCCAGGGGCTGGTTTTTTTGAAAAGATCAACCAAATAGACCACTAGCCAGATTAATAAAAAGAAAAGAGAGAAGAATCAAATAGATGTAATAAAAAATGATAAAGAGGATACCACCACAGATTCCACAGAAATACAAGCCACCATCAGAGATTACTACAAACAACTCTATGCACATAAACCAGTAAACCTGGAGGAAATGGATAAATTCCTTGAAACTTGCATACTCCCAAGCGTAAACCAGGAAGAAGTGGAGACCCTGACTAGACCGATAACAAGGGCTGAAGTTGAGGAAGCAATTAACTGTCTACCAATCAGAAAAAGTCCAGGTCCAGATGGGTTCATAGCTGATTTCTACCAGACATATAAAGAGGAGTTGGTACTACTCCTTCTGAAACTTTTACAAACAGTACAAAAAGAGGGAATCCTTTCCAAATCATTTTATAAGACCAGCATCATCCTGATACCAAACCCCAGCAGAGACTCAACAAAAAAAAGAAAACTTCAGGCCAATATTCATGATGAACATAGATGCAAAAATCTTCAATAAAATACTGGCAAACTGAATGCAACAACACATCAAAAAGCTTATCAATCACTATCAAGTAGGCTTCATCCCAGGGATGCAAGGCTGGTTCAGCACACGCAAGTCTATAAATGTAATCCATCATATAAACAGAACCAAAGACAAAAACCACATGATTATCTCAATACATGCAGAGAAGGCCTTCGACAAAATTCAGCAGCCCTTTATGCTAAAAACTCTCAATAAACTAGGTATCTATGGAACGTATCTCAAAATAATAAAAGCTACTTATGACAAACCCAAAGCCAATATCATACTGAATGGGCAACAACTGGAATCATTCTCTTTGAATTCTGGCACTAGACAAGGATGCCCTCTCTCATCACTCCTATTCAATATAGTATTGGAAGTTCTAGTCAGGCCAATCAAGAAAGAAAAAGAAATAAAGGGCATTTAATTAGGAGAGGAGGAAGTCAAATTGCCTATTTGCAGATGACATGATTGTATATCTAGAACACCCCATTGTCTCAGCCCCAAATCTCCTTAAACTGATAAGCAACTTCAGCTGAGTCTCAGGACACAAAATCAATTGGCAGAAATCACAAGTGTTCCTATACACCAATAACAGACTGAAAAATGGCCAAATAAAGGGTGAACTCTCATTCACAAATGCTACAAAGAGAATAAAACACCTAGGAATACAACTCACAAAGGATGTAAAGGACCTTTTCAAGGAGAACGACAAACCACTGCTCAAGGAAATAAGAGAGGACAAAAACAGGTGGAAAAACATTCCATGCTCATGGTTCAGAAGAATCAATATTGTGAAAATGGCCATACTGCCCAAAGTAATTTACACATTCAATGCTATCTCCATCAAGCTACCAATGACCTTATTCGCAGAACTGGAAAAAAAACACCTTAAACTTCATATGGAGCCAAAAGAGGGCCCACATAGCCAAGACAATCCTAAGCAAAAAGAACAAAGCTGGAGACATCACGCTACCTGACTTTAAACTATACTACAAGGCTACAGTAATCATAACAGCATAGTACTGGTACCAAAACAGAGATACAGACCAATGGAACAGAACAGAGGCCTTGAAGACAAGGCCACACATCTACAACCATATGATCTTGGACAAACCTGACAAAAACAAGCAATGAGAAAGGATTCCCTGTTTAATAAATGGTGTTGGGAAAATTGGCTAGCCACGTGCGGAAAACATAAACTGGACCCCTTCCTGACACATTACACTAAAATTAACTGCAGTTGGATTAAAGACTTAAAACATAAGACCTAAAACCATAAAAATCCTAGAAGAAAACCTAGGCAAAACCATTCAGGACATAGGCACAGGCAAGGACTTCATGACTAAAACACCAAAAGCATTGGCAACAAAAGCCAAAATAAACAGGTGGGATCTAATTAAAATCTAGAGCTTCTGCACAGCAAAAGAAACAATCATTAGAGTGAACCAGAAACCAACAGAATGGAAAAAAATATTTTGCAATCTACCCATCCGACAAAGGGCTAATATCCAGAATCTACAAAGAACTAAAAGAGATATACAAGAAACAAACAAACAAACCCATTAAAAAGTGGGTGAAGGAGATGTGAACAGACACTTTTGAAAACAAGATATATATGAGGCCAACAAACATATGAAAAAAATGTTCATCATCACGGGTCATTAGAGAAATGCAAATCAAAACCACATTGAGATACCATCTCATGCCAGTTAGAATGGCAATCATTAAAATATCTGGAGACAACAGATGCTGGAGAGGATGTGGAGAAATAGGAACATTTTTACACTATTGTTGTGAGTGTAAATTAGTTCAGCCATTGTGGAAGACAGTGTGGCAATTCCTCAAGAATCTAGAAACAGAAATTCCATTTGACCCAGCAATCCCATCACTGGGTATATATCCAATTGATTATAAATCATTCTATTATAAAGACACATGCACATGTATGTTCATGGTGGCACCGTTTACAATAGCAAAGACCTGGAACCAACCCAAATGCCTATCGATTATAGACTGGACAAGGAAAATGTGGCACATATACACCATGGAATACTATGCAGCCAAAAAAATGGTGAGTTTGTGTCCTTTGTAGGGACATAGATGAATCTGAAAACCATCATTCTTAGCAAACTGACACGAGAACAGAAAATCAAACATGGATCATGTTCTCACTCATAGTCAGGTGTTGAATGATGAGAACACATGGACACAGGGAGGGGGGCATCACACACTGGGGTCTATTGGGAGTGTTAGGAGAGGGGCAGTGAGGAAGGGAGGTTGGGGAGAGATTACATGGGGAGAAATGCCAGATATAGGAGATGGGGGGATGAAGGCAGCAAACCACATTGCTGTGTATGTACCTATGCAACAGTCCTGCATGATCTGCACATGTACCCCAGAACCTAAAGTACAATTTTAAAAAAAACTGTGTTCTTGTAATGTTTGTACAACTCTACAAACTTATTAAAAATTATTTACTGGTAGTGTATATTTCAATACAACTCTTCAAGAATAAAATGCAAATAAAAACTGGCTGAACACTGAACTGAACTGTAACCCTCAAAAATTTCTAAGGGGAATAAAAAGTCATTCCATATTTTTTCCACGTACAAATTGTATCCATATTTTTTCAATTCTTGCTTTCTTTCCTCCAGAAAGCATGTTCTACCTCATTTATCTCCCCACCTACACACGTGACGTATCTTCTTCAAGCCTATTTGGTATTTTCCACTAACAATTCAGTCTCTACTTCTTCTATACTTTAATCTTCTCTCTGTTATATCCTTTTCCATGAATGTATATTAAGCTTATTTATCCCATAATTAAAAAATAATAACTTCCATTTTTCCTGAATGTGGCTATGGTCTGCCTCCTTCCCATCTTCTAAAAATATGTTTAAAGACAGGTAGTTTTCAGTTGCTGCCTCTAACCTTCCATGTTCCTATTGTCCATTCCTCCAGCTCACTGAAATCTGCTTCCTTTTCTATACTCAGCTACTCAAGTGAACCTTCACTCAAAAGGTCACTGATTACCTCATACTTCCTAATTCAATGCATTTGCATTAATCCAATCTTGTGCTTTTCTCAAGTACTTGACCTTATTTATTACTGCCTGATTAGATGTATCTATTATCTTTAGACTCTAGATAACATATTTTTTATCTATTTTGAGCCTGACCATTTACTGCTTATTATATTCTTTTATATTTAGTTTGCCTTAGAGTTCTATCCTCAGTCACTTTCATACTAATTATATATAATCTCCTTAGATAATTCCACAAACTCTTGTTTCTAACAATCATCTTATGGTAGATTTATTGTATTAATAGTTCACACTTTATGTTCACACCATTTGTCATGTAATCTTGTAAAACACTACCACTTGGACTGTGGACCTAGCCGTGCTTTACCCAGTGGAATGTTAGCCAATATAATGAGTGGAAAAGCTTAAAAGCATTCATATAAATTGGCTTGGAAGCTCTAGTCCCTCACTCATTGCCCTGAGAATAAGCAGGGCAGCTACTAGAAAAAGGAGAGCATGTGGTAAGACTTCCTAGTGGTCTCAACCAAAAGCATCCTAAATAGGCTCTCAGAGAATCCCAGACAGAGAATGAAGCCAGACAAGTCTCACAGATATCAATTCAATAAGTGTTTATTATTGTATGCCACTGAATTTTTGTTGTTATGCAGCATTATAATAGCTAAGGATACCTGATACACACCCTCTATGGTAGAAATGAGAAAATCTACATTTGCCCATGATGACTCTCTGAGCTTCACACTGGGGAATATCCCTACCTCAATGTCTCACAAGCATCTCAAATTAACATAAAAATAACTGAACTCATAATCTTTCCCATCTAATAAGACTGATTGTTCCTAAAATTATCTATCTTTACTTTTGGTAACACTATCCAATCCAGTGAACCAAGCTAGATCCAGGAGTCATCCATACTTGTTCACACTCCTTTGTTCTTCATTTCTAATTCTCCAGTGATACGATATGTGGCCCAGGAAATTGCAAGCAGCTAGCAGTTATAGAGAAAGAGGTGTGTGTGTGTGTTTGTGTGTGCATGTGTGTCTTGTGTTTTGGTTAACAAAATCTTCATTAGAATTGATACTGAGATTGACAGAAGTTTGCCTTTAGTAAAAGGTCTTTGTCTACAAAAGCTCAGAAGTATTTTGAATGTTTCCTCTACATGCTTAGATGGGGGTTAATTTGTAGTTAAAAATTACAGAAGAATATAATTTTTGTGAAAATTCCTTCCAGATATTAGCTATGGAATTAAAAATAAATGATTGATTTTCTTAGCACCAATACTTCTAAGTTTAATAAAAGAAAAAATGTCAAGTTTCATAAAGCTATGTTTCCAAAGACCAACATTTTGGGGAAATTTTTTGATGGTTGTAAAACTTGTTTTTACCTTTGGATATGCTTTTAAAAAAAACGAATTTTGAAAAAGACTAATGAAATGGCTACCGAGGTTGCATATAGGCTGAAATGACAATGACAAAATAATGTGTTTTCAAGCCATATAAAATGTGTATAGCAAAGCAATAAGGCAGGGTAAAATTAATTAAAGTGTGCTATGCCCCCATTTAAAAATGTTCAGAAAATAACAGCAGGGGAATTTAAGCCTTCTCATGGAAACTGACAGAAAGTGTCAAGAGTCCAGAGATGATGGAAGACAAGTCATAGGAGAAGCTGTTTGAGTCCAAAAAGGAAAGCCTCCCAAATTGTTCTGAAAAGAAAGTTAAATACTAATTAAGAAAAGGGCAAATTCTTTTTATTTAAAACTCGGAGACAAACGTAGAGATAGCATGAAAACTATTAGGAGATACCTTTCAGTACAGTCTTAATAAGCCAAATGACTTGATCTAATACATTGTTTTTTATTGGCATTCTGGTTGGTTTTTAAAAACTGTAGGCCATACTTTTGTATGTAAAAATATTGCCTTAAAGAAAGTTATGAGTTTAAGGAGTTAGCACAGCATAAGAGTTGAAATTGAACAGATCTGGCTTTGAAACCTGCTTTCACCAGGTCCTATTTGTCTGACTTTGACAAATGGCTTATCCTCCCTAAGCTTTTGTTCTCTTACTTTTAAAATAAATTTTAAAACATCTTTCAGGGTTGTTGTGAGATACAATCAGATAATATATGTAAAGCACTTACCACAGTGCCTAGCACATCACAAGTGCTTAATAAATGCTTTCTCCTGTCACTATTGGTTCTAGGCTGGGAGGTTCAGAGGCGTCATGTAGAACTAAAGCGATAGATCATATAGTCTGCTGGATTTTACCATGAGGCATAATGACTTGCATGCTTTTTATAAGCTCACCTTTATCCATCCCTATGGAAGCCTTCCAGTGGGTCCATTTGCCAATAGGTGACAACATGGAATACCATTATGGGACAAAGTTTAAATCAACTCAGTGCAGAAGTACTTGGCCTGACCACATCCGTCTTTGGCTTTGCCTCTAATTGTTTTTCTATTCAATACTGGCCATGGTAGCTGTATTAATTTTCAACCCATGTGGCATGAATGATAGCGACTTACCTGTGAAAGAATAGATTAGCGACACAAGGCATTAAGGATATGGCAGCACTTGAAGCTACTTGGCCTTCTGCATAGTCTGCCAAGTTCAGCCTTCACCCAGGAGAACTTAAAATTCTGGTACAGCCATCTACTCAGGACTAAATCCTACTTTTTGTCATTTTGGCAATGATCCTGGTAGAAATCTGGTAGTCTCCATACCCATTATTAGATGACATTTCTTTTGAGAAATACATTAGTTAACTATATTAGTTTAAACTAGAAATTTTCAATTTCCACAGAACATTAATCCTATATGTATTATTCTCTAAAAGGTGTCTATCTTCAGCTAACTCCCACCATAAGATGCTAAAGTCTAAAGGGGCTTGCTCTCTGTCTAAAAAAGATGTAATCTCATGTAGCCTGATGAGAAGTCATCTCATACTTCAGTAATCAGGCCACATGAGATTATGTCTTATTTTTTAGACATAAAGCCTAGATGGTAATATAAGAAAACATTATACTGGGACAGCAGGCAGAAAAGGGGCATTAAGATTCTTGTAGAAACATAAAATTCTAAATACTAGAGCATACTATACCAACCCCTGCAGAGAAACTTTTGAATTTCGGCTGTAACATACCACTGGGATGCTGAATGCATTTTAGTAGCTAAGAGAAAAAAAGAACAGAAAGCCAATCAAAACTTATTGCCTATCATCTGTGCATGCTGGATAGACAATAACGCATAACTTGGACGGCATACTTATGGATGCTTAAACAGATGGTGACATGAGTCGATTTTCTTTAGACTCATCAAAAGTAAAGGAATATATTCATTGCTTATTTATTAGGACAATTCTAGTTATTATAATGCAAAAAGCATAATAAATGAAACAAAACAATTGTGAATTATTTTGCTTACAATAAGTTCCAAAATGGGAAAGATTATGATGGGAAAAGCCTCTGGATTTTGAGATATGCCCTGTAACCCTAATGAGAATACTTAATTCCCAGTTCCTGTGACTATCTCATCATACTGACTTTATCCTGCAACGGGGTTGCATTCTTAGAAAATTCCTGTCAGGGCATGAAGTGGAACGTCCCACCATTGTACTATTTTTATTTTTAGTAGGGTCACAATATTCTGACATATTGTAATGTATCTTCCTGGTATCCAGAAAAATCACTCAATCTCAAGAGGGATCAAAAGTCACTCTGGACCAGAGATGATATTAGACTATTTTTAAATTGGCCCAACATGAGCTCTCAGCACAATTCAGATGTCAAACAATTAAAAATTAGGCTAATCACAATCCTGAACTCATTCATATCAACTGACAGTAACCCTGCTCTCTCTTCGCACCTGGGAGAGGATACAGAAAGCTTCCACACACCTGGGAGCTCAGATTACAGAAGTGTGTCTGGAATCTGAGGATGGGTTTCTCATGTAAGGTAGAAAAGCCAGACATATGAACCAGGTTCAACTGTAATCATTGTTCAGTTCCTTTAAGCCAAAAGCCTCTACCAGCCCCTAGTTCCCACGGGAAATTTGAATGGGAACATGGCTGAATCTGGGAGCTTCCTGTTCAGGGAATACGTATCTATCCCTCCAAGAACTGCCACAGAGTTCAGACTTTTGATAGGGAAAGAATGGGAGCTTATTCTATGTAGCAGAAGTACATAAATACAGTTGGGATCAGAATTGATTTACCTCACACCTGGCATCAAGGAAAACGGACTCCTACATAGGCCCACCTTGTTTAGCAGATGGAAATCTGGACCATGGGGGGACCCATGCCCAAGAAAAGAATATAAGTGTTTCAGGAAAAACTTTCTGTCCCTTTTCTATTCCTCCATGAAAAGATTTCTCTGAGATAAGAAAGAGTGGTGAGAGAGTGTGTCAGGGTCACACCTCAAGCCCAAGTAGCACCGTCCTGGAGTAAACAAGATCAGTGCTCCACCTGGGTCTCCTAGGATCTCTATTATATCATTTTGATGCACACTCACCCCCCAGCTTTGGGATGCTTTCAACAGGAAGGGCCTTTGGAGGAGGAGGACTGCCCTGAGGACACTGGAGCCACTTTGCCTCCAGACACACAGAGTTGGAAGTGCTTGGGATTTTATGTTCACTTGGATCAGCCATTAGCCAATGACTACCAGCTCCCTTGCCTTGGGTTGTGACAACTCTGAGGCGTATCCTATACCCAGTATTCCACCAAAGGATCAAGGTGAAGCTGCTCTCCATGGAATTTTGCCTGAGACTTCACTCTTCTTTAGCTTCTTTCTCTGCCCCAGGCCCCCAACCTTTTCTAGGTTATCTTGAACACTGCTGTAATGAGTCACTTGCACACAAACCTCAGCTCAGCATCTGTTTCTGGGGAACCTAATCTAACATGCTGGAATGCAAAAGGCAACTTTGGCCATAGGGAGGTATCTAATATTTGTAGGTTCAACAAAAGACTGAGAAATTCATGGAATTTTTGAGAAGTCACTAGATAAATAAGCCTTTTATGTTCCTTGGAAACACAAAACTACTTAGAATTTTTTCTATAAGGACAAAAATGATACATATATTTTAAAGTCACAGGAATCATACTCTTTTGGCCTGGATTCTTGTATTCTCTCTCTTCCCCTAAATTATCTAGCAAATAAGAAATCTTCCACTTGAAGATAAAACCAAGATAAATGTGTCTTCTTCTGTTTCTAATGAATAGAACTGAGAAACTGCACAAGATAAATGTAAGCTCCAGTGAGGCCTTTAAGCAAGTCCACTTAATTAGCTAGGTTAATAGAGGGGAAAAAGGCTATAGATAATCCAAATCAATAGGTTATTCAAAAATAATTTATATTTGCTTTATTTAAACAGGGTTATCTTTCTATTTGTCTTGCTTTATGCAAATATCCAGGTAAGATTTTCTTGCCTAAGCACATATTAGCTGGGGCCAAGGAAACGGCCAGAAACCACAATAAATACTGAAGGTCTCAGGATATAGTTTCCCATAGTGAGTGCATGAAGCAGATTTCCTTCATGTAGATTATTGAGAATTGAATCTACGTAAACACTATAAATGATAACATTTCTCATGAGATTCAACTTTGATTAGAATTATTTCACTTACAACTCCAGGATCAAAGAAATAACGTAGTGATTGAATACCTAATAATTTTCTTTTCAACAAGGAACTGTTAAGAACAGAAGTAGCAATCTCCAGGGAGGAGCTTTATTTTTACTCCACACAAAAAGTTTTAATAGACAGTACTAGGGTGTAAATAAAAAGTCTGAGTTATATATGGCATGGTGTTAAAATTTTTAGCAATTTTTAAAATGTTAATGTGTGGGCAAGTTCTTTTATTTATTTAGATGACATTTTCCTATGACAGAGTACTGAAATTGAACTTAGATTCTCAATATTGGATATTGTTAGTTTAAGATTGTCATTTTAAAACTCAATTATGAGAATAGAAAACTGTTTCAGAAACTAATTGATTTGGGATGTTTAATTACTAATAAAAGAGCCTTTAGATGAATGTAGGCTATGAAAAGCAGAGTTGACTGAGTCGTGTTACTTTTGACAAATTTACACAATCAACATATTGTGGTGTTCCACATTCAGGAAATGAACTTGAGACAAATTTGAAAAGTGAAAAAAAAAAATTCAGAAAAAAAAATGCAACAAGATATTGAGAGTGAATTATTAGTAAATCATTTTCTATTACAAAAATAAACAAAATAAGCATCTGTGTTTTTAGCTTATGAACTCTAATTGGTTAGGGTATGCCAGTTAATATAAAGAAGAGAATGCACTTGTATTTATTAAGCAGGGTATCATTTCACAAGGCTCACTTCTTTGTGGAAAGTCTAATGCCATTGACCATGGCCCAAAGAAAACATCCTTGAGGAAGATGTGATCATAGAAGAGGATACATAGAATCACCTGTAGAGATTTTTTTAATTTATCTGCCACTACTCCAGGATTCCAGGTTTCTGAATCAGCCCCTCATCTCAGAGTGAGAATCATGTTCTAGTTGCCCCAGTATTACTGAAAGGTGTGTGCCATATTTGACATACTCAATGGGCAAACACTAAGAAACAAAGAAAGAGCACACATTAAAACTGTTAGCCCTTGAGATTGGGATTATACAGGAAGGTATTCAATATGAGTCAAGCCTCGAGCATCTAACCATGTGCTAGGCATTCTTCAAGATACTGGGATCCAAGTGCTGAACAAGAGGAAAAGATCCCTGCTCTCCTGAAAGTTTTACAGTACATTTTTAAAATTAGATTTTTATCAAATTCATATACTACATATATATGCCAGGCACTGATCTATAAAAGTAATACTTTAATCCTTATGACAACTTTATCAGGTAGATATCCTAAATATTCCCATTCCACAGATGAGGGACCTGAATCAAAGCTAGTGAGTGTCAGCGGCAGGATGAAAACAGAAGCCACTTTTTTCCTGATTTTTGCTTTTAACTGCCTTGTTATTCTTCTACTGGAAGAAGCAGGTGTCACATAAGTTAACAAGTAAATGCCCTATTTATGTTAGCTACAAAGGAAAAGAACAATCTGTCTGTCTCAGCAAGGGTTCAACCAGAGAAGGGTTCAAGCTTCTGAGGCTGAAGCTTGAAGTCTACATGGCAAGCAGGCAGGAAAGGAAGATTAAGAGAAGTCTAGTATCCTACAAGGGCAGAATGAAACCTGAGCCCATTCTTGTTGCTTCTGACCTTGGTGGCAAGGGAATAATGTAGAAGCTAGAACTTTCTTCATAGAGACCAGACACATGCACTGGCTCAGTTGCTGCTTCACACCAAGAAAGCAAGTCAGTAGATCAGCAGCAACAACATGCGCTCGCTGCAAAATGGCTGTAATCTCCCTTCCACAGTCTAGCTCTGGAGATAGAATCTCCCTTATAGCCGTCCTTAACCAGAAATATGCTAGAAAGGGAATTCTAGGAACTACAGTTCAACCTAGCCAAGTTATACATCACAAAGTCATTGCATATGCATGAAGGGAAATTGTAGGGTAGGCTTTGACAAAGACAATGGTAAACCAATTCCCTGACCTTAGATGAGGGAAATAAATATTAAAGAAGCCATAACAAGTGCAATGAATGTCAAAAAGAGGGCCATAAAGTCTGCTACAAAGACTTGCAACTAGGAGAATTAGGAGGTCAGCAGAGGAGTCATCACTGAAGAGATGACTTTTCCATTAAAACTTGGGAATTGATTAGTAATTAGCCACTGGGAAAAGAGATTGGAGTGAAAGGTGTGTGGGCATTTTCCAGGTATAGGAGATGTGAAAAGTTCAAAGACAAGAAGAATATGGCTGAAAGCATAGTCTGAAAGGAAAATCAGACCTGAAAATTGGGTGAGTGACAACATTATATGAATATATACTGCAATTTCACTTCTGTATATATATCCAAAAGAATTGAAAGCAGAGTCTCAAGGTGTTTGCACACCATGTTCATGTTCATAGCAGCCTCATTCACAATTGCCAAAAACTGCAATCAACCCAATTACCCATCAGTGGGTGAATGGGTAAACAAAATGCGGTATATACATACAATGGAATATTAGTCTGCCTTAAAAAGGAATTCTGAAACATGCTACAACTTGGATAAACCTTGAAGACATTATGCTAAGTGAAATAAGCGAGAAACAAAAGGGAAAATATTGTGTCATTCCCCTTATGAAGTACCTAGAGTAGGCAAATTCATAAAGATTGAAAACGGAAAAGTGATTGCCAAGGCATTGGAGGAGTAAGATTGAGTTAGTGTTTAATAAGTACAGAGTGTTAGTTGGGAACAGTGAAAAAGTTTTGGAGATATATGATGCTGAAAATTGTAGAACAATGTAAATATACTTAACACAGAACTGCATACTTTAAAATGGCTAAAATGGTGAATTTTATTTTATATATTTTTACAATAAAAAAATTTTAAGATGTGTGTCCTTAATGGTGCTTGCTTCAAAAATAAATTAAAAATTATTAGTATGTGCTATTTTCTATATCTTTAATGTACAGAGGGAAAAATAGTTTTCTAAGTTAATTTGTCATTCATAACAATTGAAATAAACACATGGAGATTTCTCACATTACAACTAGCTAGGAGGAATAAGTTCTAGTGTTCTGTAACATTATAGGGTGACTATAGTTAATAATTTATTGTATATTTTCAAATAACTAAAAGATTTTGAATGTTCAACACAAAAAACTAAAAGTTTGAAGTGCTGGATAAGCTAATTACTATGATTTGATCATTACACATTGTATACATGAATGGAAATATACCTCATAAATATGCACGATTATTTGTCAAATATAAAATTTTTAAAAAAATTACATCAGATGGAATTAAACAAGCAAAGCCTTCACACAAGACTATTGCGAGAGAATGAACACAACTCTGCTGAAACTAAAAGCAGGCAAAATTTCTAAGCACTGGGATTAATTAGTGGAAGAAAACTGCAGGATGTCAGCAGGGAAGTTGGTCAATTTTATTAGGCCATATGTATTTGCTAATTTTTGATTGTGGAAGTTAGGCTCCTACCCTCCCCACAGAAACTGGGAAGATGGATTATACTTGTTAAGTACATTTGATGTTGATGAGTACATTTCAGAGGGATGGCTCCCATTGATGAGTATGTTTCAGAGGGATGATTCCCAAGTTCTTTAGAAACACACTCCTGCGTTATGAAACTGGCAAGAGCCTGGGAGAAGATTTACATCTCAAAGGGCAGAGAAAGCATTTTCAATTACAACTTTTCTAAAGAATGTTCTAAAAAAAGGAAAAGGGAGAATCTTAGGTTTAAATTTAATCAAGTTTGAGGAACAACAAAAAAATGATTTGTCAATCAGGCAGCCCTCACAACCAGAATAGGTACTATGAACTCTGGTGAACAATGTGACGAGGCAGCAATTATAGAAAATGTAAGTGAAGTATAGAGACAACTTATGTGGTTACAGTTTAATTGGTTGATTGGTTACAGAACCTCCTGCAATTACCTAAAGCTCAGCAACTGTGGTTTAACCTCATATTGGTTTTGTCTGTGGAGTCTCGTGCAGGACTAAGGTCCAAATCAATAGGCTCCTACAAATTTTGTTTAACAATTCTTTTCTTTTGGTCAAGCTCTCATCTCCACAACCTTCCTATCCTCTCAGCTGTTTGTCCTGTACATTCCCTTCCTCTCACCCTGGAGGTCCACTCCAGGACAAAAACTGCTACTGCGCTCCTTTTCCCCTAATAAAAACACATCCTTTATGTAAGCTTCGTTTTCCAAAATTACATCCCAGGATCCTCGCAGAAGGAGTTATTTCCCTTATCATCTCTATTCTCAATTGCCATATATTGATTAGAATTTCTTTTTTATTTTTTTCCCATTTATTTATTTTATTGCATTTTAGGTTTTGGGGTACATGTGAAGAACATGCAAAATTGTTGCATAGGTACATACATGGCAGTGTGATTTGCTGCCTTCCTCCCCATCACCTACATCTGGCATTTCTCCCCTTGCTATCTTTCCCCAGCTCCCCACTCCCCACCATCCCTCCCCTATTTCCCCCCAACTGACCCCAGTGTGTAGTGCTCCCCTCCCTGTGTAACTCTCAGAAACCTCAACTTCCAGTGAAAACCTAGGAAGTAAGCCATTTTGTTTCAAATCAGCATTTGGTAGGTGAGCACCATTTTATAATTTTTAGAAACATGTTTCCTCATAACACAATTTCCATGTTTATTTACAGACCCAAATATATTTAGTTTCTGCTGTATAAAAACAAGATGTCAAAATACATATATTTTAAACTTATACTCAACAGTTAATATTTTAGTATTTTTATTTACTTAGAAATGACTCTGAAATTTCATGAATGTTACTTAATAAACACATTTTGATAGCTTCTTGGCTACTATTATAGCATTAACTTTCCTATGCAGAAAAACTATTCAACCACAAACACAGACCAATACAAGAACATACAGTAGCCCCACCCTGTTATCGTTGAGGGATGTTTCAAGACATAAATGATGTCTGAAACCATGGGTAGTATCAAATCCTACATATACTATGTTTTTTCCTAGGTATAACTATGACAACATTTAACTTACTGATTAGGTACAGTAAGAGATTAACAATAATGAAATATAACAATTGTAACAATACACTGCACTAAAAGCTATGTGAATGTGGTACTGTATGTACTCACCTATTCTTGGACCGTGGTTGACCATAGGTGGCTGAAACCACAGAAAGGAAGACTGCAGATAAAGGAGCACTAATATATTTGTATCCTGTTTAATGTGGTTATTGAATGAAATCCCACTGTTCATTTGAAATGGTCCTTCAGGTAGCAGAAAAGTGCCACCAGAGGTTTGATTGTCTTCCAAGGCTTACGAGTTTGGCAAACCAGAAATTGAGCACAAACTATTTTAACAATTTTAAATTTGTCACCCCACCAACATCTTTTCATAATTTGGATCCGTTTGCCTATTACATGAGTTGTAGAGTGCACAGCTCTTAAGCCATGAGCCACCACACCCAGCCAGTTTATGTTTCTTAATCGGACTGCTAAGTTCAAGACAAAGTTCGTTTATAAATAAAGCAGTTAATGTCATTTCAGTCTCTTAAGGAAATATTCCCTTGCTGTATTTTAAACCCACCATTTACAAATGGTGTTTCTAAAAGAGCTCTGTAATCTGAAATCAGCTTATCTTTCTTCTACTTGCAAGAGTATATGTTGGGCCAATCCGTTTTCTGTAGAAAAACCAGAAGGATTGAATTTAACTGGTTTTCAGTGACTCTTTTAGCTCTTTTCATCCTTTCTCATGGGGGAAGACGGTGTCTAATTTCCTGCTCAAGTTCTTTCCATTTACTGTTACCATCCATTTATGAGCTTCACCAGGTTCAAATATCATGTGAATAAATTGGTAATCATCAAGGCGTCCTAGACGTGAAGTTCCTATGAGAATTCTAAATTCCTTTGTAAACTTGTGAGGATTTACTTCTGGAATAGCAAAGTCTCTTACAATGGCTCTAATCTCAGCGTTAGACCATGGATTTCGGCGGTTATGGCAGGCACCCAGGCATTTGTTGAACTTCCCCTTTTTAATTATGCTCAAGATAAAAAATGGTAATTGAGCAAAAATATAAGAGGAATCGGGGTATCGGGGTAATGATGGATAAGGAGAAGGAGCAGTCAGGGTTAATTCAGTCAGAATAAACCCCTTTTCATCATGTCCTCTATTTGTCGCTTAAGCGTTTATTTGCCTTCTGTAAAGAATCATTTAGAGGGGCAATTTTTGATTCATTTAATCTGTTAGAAACCTCTGCATATTAATTTAAAGTGTATTCCATGTTTTTGTGGGAGTTTTGATCCTTCTTTTTCTAATGTGTCCTGCAAATAATTTTATTCAACTTAAAACTTCCTCATTATGGCCACTTTAATTCTAAGTTATTTCTAGTAAGGTTGAGTCATTCTTGTAAAAATTGCACATGTATTGAGTCCTTTTTTTTTTTCTTTTTTTTGAGGAAGGATCTCACTTCTGTCACTCAGACTAGAGTGCAGTGAAATAATCATTGTTCACTGCAGTCTTGACCTCCTGGGCTCAAGAGATACTCCAGCCTCAACCTCCCAAAGTGCTGGGATTATAGATGTAAGCCATATTGCCCAACTCCAGGTTCCTATTTCTCATACGTGAAATTGGCTAGAGTTCCAGATAAATGAGTTCTAAACTCCTGGAATTGAAACAAACCTATTACCAAACCAACTGCTTTAAAAATCCTACCTTAACTCCAATGCAGCTCTGGATAAAGTCCAGTTTCTGTATGATTCAGTCAGACACCCAAGGTCTTCCTGGAGAACCTCATCTTGTTTCTGTTGCCACTGCTGATCCTAGTTCAGATCAAATTGCTCAAATAAGCCCAGAGAGTTCAGAACACAAATTAGTGAACGCTGGAAACTGAGCAAGAACTCGCCCACAATCTTCAGTTGCCAGGAGAGATCAATAGACACAATGGACTTTTGGGGCTACTCTCGCTTGCTCACCTCATGCTCTCTAGGGGTCACTGGAGCTCTCCTTTGGATCTTGCCAACTATGCCAATCTTTGAAAGGAAAAATCTTAAACAGTTTAAATTTAACTGAGTTTTAAGAGGAAAAAATAATTTGCAAATCTGATAACCCTCAGAACCCAAACAGGTTCTAAGAACTCCAGTCAACGACGTGATCGGGGCAGTAAGAGAAAACAGAAGTGAAGTACAGAGGCCATTTAAGTGGTTATGGTTTAATTGGTTAATTGGTTACAGAGCCTCCTGCAATTACCTGAAGCCCAGCTGCTTTGATTAAACTTTATTTTGGTCTTGTCTGTGGGGCCTCATGAAGGAGCTAGTCCAAATCAATGGCCTCTTACAAATTTTATTTAACAGAGGTCAAGGGCCTAAAGTCAAGAAGAAGCCTGTCTGATGTTTAGTCAAGCAGAGGGGAATGTTAAGGTCTTCTTGATCAGAGAAAACATTAGAGTAAAACATTTGTCAGAATAAAAGAAAAACAAAAAGACCGTCACCATTTGCTATCAATAAAAAGCTATTAAGCATGTATGTCAGCAAGAATGTAATTGAATCAGGAAAGAGGAAAGGAAAGCAAGAAACAATGCTGAACAAAGAAATTGGCAAACATATTGGGAAGTTAAAATAAGCATTGAGTATAAGGAAGCTTGTAACAAAAATTAAAATTCGCAAGAACTTACAAATAAGATAGAGCCAAAATACATGACAGTGATAACACGCAAGACATTGAATCTGATTGTTAAAGTAGAAGTGTTTCAAGATCTCTGGTAAGATATAGAGCTATCGCTATATTTTAGAATTTGTCACGTATTTGGGGGTAAATATTAACATATAAAAAGGAAAATAAACTCTTTCCAAATCACTGGAGGAGATAGAGGACTAAATAAAGCTCAAACCATCAGAAGCCTACAACCAGAATGTCAATATTGGGCAGACAAAAAAGCTCGAAGAACAGACTGTTCTCTAGTCAAAGGACCAGGAAGAGAGCAGCCTAGCAAAATAGAAAACTTGCACAGGATAACCACCCCAGTAGAATTAAACACTACTGGGGGAAAAATGCGGCCCCACCTCACTCTTTCAGCAAAGTCCTAGGCGGGAGCTTAGTCTTCCATCCTCACCCAGCTGTAATGAAGCTGCTCCTCCCACACCCAGGATGGCAGCAGAGAAGAACAAGTTAGGAGCCAGGACTTTCATCCTAGTCTAGGAAGTGTGAATGAGTGCATGCACACGTGCACACACAGACACACACACACACAGAGTCTGTTATGGCCACGTGGAAAGGCTGGACTTCAGCCTCCATCTGCATTAAAAAGGTACCCTTCTCCTCCCTATTTCCACAGGGCTAGTGTTAGAGGAAGCTGAGTGGGGAGACCTCTCAGCAGTAATGAGACCACCGCCCACCCATCAGCACCCCCATCTCCCTGATGTCTGTAGCAGTAACAAGGTACCCCTTCCCCTGCCAGCCAGGTTGATAATGTTGGTCACCTAGTGAAGAACCTGAATTTCCACCCCCTGCTTGATAAACAAGCTGTGGTAAATCCATCTCACAGAATACTACCAAGCAATACAAGGAACAAGCTATTGCTACAGGCAACAATCTGGATGAATCTCAAGGCACTATGCTGGTACAGAAAAGGCAATCTAAATATTAAATGATGTTATATGAAGGATATTCATAATATAATGTTATATGAATGATTCCATTCATATAACATTATCAAAATGACAAAATTTTAGAGATGGACAGCAGATATGTATTGCTAGGGGTTAGAGGTATTCAGGGAGACAAGGGTGAGTGTGATTTTAATTGGCAGGAAGTACACAGGAGATCTGGTGATGGAGGGGTTCTGTATTTTGATTCTTGTGGTGATTATACAAATCTACATGTGATAAAATGGCATAGACTAATACATATACATTGTAGCAATGTCAGTTTCCTGGTCTTGATGTTGTTCTATAATTACCTAAGATAGGAACACTGGGGAAAATGCAATAAATGGTACATGGGACCACTCTGTGCTGTTCTTTGCAACTTTTTGTGAATCATTATAATTATAACAGAAAAAAAATCATTCAATAAAAGGCAGAAAAGTGTGGATAAAGAAGCAAAGACGTTTCTAACCTAAAACTTAGCTAGTTGCTGGAAATATGTAATCACAATGATTTAAAATGAATTGATCCCCCTATTAAAATAAACATTATATTATTGAATTAAAAAGAATAAAAATTTAATCATATGCTGTTTGCAATTGATACATCTAAACCACAAAGACACAGAAAGCCTCAAATTAAAAGGATAGAATATTAGTATAAGTATAATGCACATAAAGGCAAAAAGTATAATCAAGATAAAAGAAAGTCCTCACCTAATCAGTAAAAAAAAAAACTCTTTAGGGATATTTAACAAGGCTCATATGCATTCTAAAAACAACTTCAAAATAATGATAAAATTGATAGAACAAGAATAAATTGGCAAAACAACAACCACAATGGAAAATAGCTATCTTTGAAATTAATAGAATTTTTTAAACACATTTCTGAGAAAATGATAAAGCACACAGATAAAAACAGCCTTAAATATTTAGGATACTGAAACAACGTAATAAACCATAGACATATAGTAAAGACATGTCAACAGTGTAACTAAAAACTTCAACTTATCTGTAAACAGGTGAATAAACATCCTAACCAACTAAGAGGTTATACTCCTGCCAAGGATGTAGAAAACTGGCAGGAAGAGTTTCCAAACTGTAAAAATAGAAAATAGAGTAGTGGTTACTGGGATAGGGCAGTGAGAAGGTAGAGGATGGGGATTAACAGTAAACGTGCATGAGGAATCATATTGGAATGACAAAAATGTTCTAAAATGATTTAATGTCACGAGTACACTACTTGGTAAACTTTTTTAAATCATTGAATTATACATTTGAAAAGGATAAATTATATGATATGTAAAATATGCCTCAATAAACTTATTTTAAAACAAGAGTCTTGCTCCCACTCCACCAATGAGAAAAAACTTAAATAAACTACAAAACTATAACTTTTCTTGAACATCTCAGAGAACTGGGCTTAGCAAGGAATCAAATAGCCAGTGGTAGAATGAAAGTAATCATAGCAACGATAAAACACAAACCTAGCTCAACTCCTTATTTTGGAAAAAAAAAAGTAACTTCAAAAAGTATACATCAATTATCATAGAAAATTGTGAAATCTTCAAATAATTTCTCATGAGATTAGAAATGACATTCAGCATTGTTCTGGAGATCCTAGGCAGCAAATTTAGGCAAAAAATTAATTTAAAAATAATAAAGAAGCATAACATTTTTGCATATTATATAGTCGTATCTTTATTATTTTATATGTAGATCTAGAAAAATCTACATATAAAATAATAAAATTACTAAGAGAAAATTGCAAAGTGGGTGAATACAAATCTATAAACAAAAATCAATTGTATTCCTATATGTCATCAACAATTAGAAGCAAATTTGTGGCCAGGCATGGTGGCTCATGCCTGTAATCCAGCACTTTAGGAGGCCGAGGCAGAGGGATCACCTGAGGTCAGGAGTTCGAACATGGCCAACATGGAGAAACCCTGTCTGTACTAATAATACAAAAATTCACTTGCTGTGATGGCAGGTGCCTGTAATTCCTGCTACTCGGGGGATTGAGGCATGAGAATCACTTGAACCCAGTAGGTGGAGGTTGCAGTGAGCTGAAATCATGCCACAGCACTCCAGCCTGGGCGACAGAGTGAGACTCCATCAAAATAAAGAAAAAGAAGCAATTTATAAAGTGTTTTGATACACCATTTGTATTAGTCTGTTCTCACACTGCTCTAAAGAAATACCTGAGATTGAGTGATTTATAAAGAAAAAATTTTAAAGTTTAATTGGCTCACAGTTCCATGGGCATAATTCTGGCATCTGCTTGGCTTCTGGGGAGCCCTCAGGAAAACCTACTATCATGATAGAAAGCAAAGGGAGAGTGAGGCATCATGCATGGTAGGAGCAGGAGGAAAAGAAAGAGGGAGAAAGTGCTACATACTTTTAAACAATCAGATCCTGTGAGAACTCTATCATTAGAACAGCACTACGGGATGGTGCTAAGCCATTAGAAACTGCCTGCATGATCTATTTACCTCCCACCAGACCCCACCTCCAGCACTGGGGATTACATTTGAACATGAGACTTGGGTGGAAACAGATCCAAACCATATTATTCTACCCCAGCCCCTTCCAAATCTCATGTCCTCCTCATATTTCAAAATACAATCATGCCTTCCCAACAGTCCCCCAGAGTCTTAACTCCTTCCAGGATGAACTCAAAAGTCCACAATTTCAAGTCACATCTGAGACATGGCAAGTTCCTTCTGCCTGTGAGCCTGTAAGATAAAAAAATAAGTTAGTTACTTCCAAGATACAATGGGGGTATAGATATTGAGTAAATACTCTCATTCCAAAAGGGATAAATTGGCCAAAAGGAAGGGGCTACAGGCCCCATGCAAGTCCAATACCCAGCAGTGCAGTCAGTCAATCTTAAAGCCCCAAAATAATTTCCTTTGACTACATGTCTCACATCCAGGGCACACTGGTGAAAGAGGTAAGCTTCCAAGGCCTTGGAAGCTCCACCCCTGTGATTATGCAAGGCTCAGCTCCCATAGTTGCTCTCAAGGGCTCCACTGAGTGCCTGCAGCTTTTCATGCACACAGTGCAATCCGTCAGTGGATCTACCATTCTGGGATCTGTAGGACAGTAGCCCTCTTCTCACAGCTCCGCTAGGCAATGCCCCAGTGGGGGCTTCATTTCCACATTTGCCCTCTGCATTGCCCTAGTAGAGGTTCTCCATGAAGGCTCTACCCCTGCAGCAGACTTCTGCCTGGAGACACAGGTTTTTCCATACATCCTCTGAAATCTTGGCAGAGACTCCCATGCCTCAACTCTTGCACTCTGCACACCCACAGGCTTAATGCCACATGGAAACCACCAAGGCTTACAGCATGCACCCTCTGAAGCAACAGCATGAGCTATATCTGGGGCTCTTTAGTAACAGCTGGAGTTGGAGCAGCTGTGATGCAGGAAGCCATGTCCTAAGGATGCACAGAGCAGTGGGACCCTAGTCCTGGCCCATGAAATCATTCTTCCCTCCTAGATCTCTGGGCCTGTGATGGGAGTGGCTGCTGTGAAGGTCTCTAAAATGCCTTTGGAGTCTTCCCATTGTTTTGGTTATTAACATTTGGCTCCTTTTTACTTATGCAAATTTCTTCACCCTGCTTGAATTCTGTTTCAGAAAATGAATTTTTCTTTTCTATGACATGGACAGGCTGCAAATTTTCCAAATTTTTACACTCTGCTTCCCTTTGAAATATAAGTTCCTGTTTCAGGTCATTTTTTTGCTCATGCATATAAGCATAGGTTGTTAAAAGCAGGCAGATCACAGCTTGAATGCTTTGCTGCTTAGAAATTTCTTCCTTCAGATACTCTAAATCAACAGTCTCAAGTTCAAAGTTCCACAGATCCCTAGAGCAGGGGCACAATGCAGCCAGTCTCTTTGCCAAAGCATAGCAAAAATGACCTTTGCTCCAGTTCCAAATAAGTTCCTCATCTCCATCTAAGACTTCTTCAGCTTGGATCTCATTGTCCATATCACTATCACCATATTGATCACAATTTAACAAGTCTCTAATAAATTCTAAATTTTTCCCTCATCTTTCTGTCTTCTTCTAAGCCCTCCAAACTGTTCCAACCTCAGCCCATTACCCAGTTCGAAAGTCGCTTCCACATTTTCAGGTATCTTTATACCAATTTCCCACTCCTTAGTACCAATTTTCTATATTAGACCATTCTCACACTGCTATAAAGAAATACCTGAGACCAGGTAATTTATAAGTAAAATAGGTTTAATCAGCTGATGGTTCTGCAGGCTATAAAGAAAGCATAATTCTGGTATCTGCTTGGCTTTGGGGGAGGCCTCAGGAAACTTACAATCATGGCAGAAGACAAAGGCAGAGTGAGAAGTCTCACATGCTGGGAGTAGGAGGAAGGGAGCAAGGGGGAGGTGCCATGCCCTTTTAAACAACCAGATCTTGTGGGAATTTTATCACAAGAGCAGCACTAGGGACATGGTATTAAACCATTAGAAATCACCTCCATGATCCAATCACATCCCACCAGGTCCCACCTCCAGCATTAAGGAATTGCATTGCAAAATGAGATTTGGGCAGGGACACAGATCTATATTATATCAGCATTTATAAAAACAAAAAAATTAAATACTGAAGAATCAGTCTAACATAGATATGTAAGACCTTTTCAAAGAAAACCATAAAACTTTACTGAGAGACATTAAAGAAAAACATAATAAGAGTAAAACATATCATACTCACGGTTTGGAAGATTCACTTCAATGAATATTTCTATTCTTTCCAAATTGATTTAGAATTCAAGAGAATACCCATCAAATTCCGACATGTTTTTGTGGAAACTGCTGTCTCTGAAATTTATGTGGAAGTAGAAAGGGCCAGGAACAGCCAACATACTTTTGAACAAGTCAAATGAGATGGAAGGATTTGTTCTTCAAAATCTCAGGGCCTATCTTAAAAAGCTACAGCAATTAATTCAGTGCATACTCTACAGTGGTAGTCAATAGACCCACGAAACACAATAGAGCACTGAGAAACAGACTTATGCTTATTTGGACTCTTATAGTATGGTAGGGATGGTTTTGCAGTTCAGAAAAGAATCACCTTTTCAAAAAATGTGAAAAACTGAATGAAAACACTTTCAGAAGACATTATAGGAAAACATCTTCCTGACTTTTGGATAGGGAATGATTTATTAAATAAGACTTAAAGATCACTAATTATAAAGGAAAAGATAAATTTATTTACATTAAAACAGCCACCCAAAGACATCATAAGGAAAATAAAAAGTCAATAAACAGAGTGAGAATATTTCTAACACATACGGCTGAAGAACTTGCACTTAAAATGCACAAAGATTATAGACAACTGAATTTTAAAATGAGCAAAACAATTGAATAGGCATTTTACCAAAAGAGAGTGTAGCTACAGCCAGGCATGGTGGTACACACCTGTAATCCCAGCACTTTGGGAGGCTGAGGCGGGCAGATCACGGGGTCAGGAAATCAAGACCATCCTAACCAACACGATGAAACCCACCTCTACTGAAAATACAAAAATTAGCTAGGTGTGGTAGTGCATGCCTGTAATTTCAGCTACTTGGGAAGATGAGGCAGGAGAATCACTTGAACCCAAGAGTCAGAGGTTGCAGTGGGCCGAGATCGCACCACTACACTCCAGCCTAGTGACAGAGCAAGACTCTGTCTCAAAAAAAAAAAAAAAAAAAAGTGTAGCTAAAAATAACCAATAAATTTCTTTAAAAAGTGCTTAACCTAATTAGTAATTAAGAAAATGTCAGTTTAAGAACAATGAAATATCATTACTTACATAACATTTTAAAAATGAGACAACCCAAGTGGTGGAAAGGATGTAAAACAAAATAACTCATAGACTGCTGATAAAAGCACAAATTGATGCAAGCACTTTGGAAAACAGCTTGGCACTATCTAGAAAAAATGTGGATACAAATACCCTAAAGCACATACATACTGTATACATACATGCAATATACTAACCAATATAGAGTATATCTATAGGTATTAACATTTCATGGAGGACAAGGAGTGGGGACAACAGTTAGGAAAAACAATATCTAAAGAGGCTCCTTAATGAGGTAATAATGCAAAATGGTTGAGGGACACTTGACTAGGCAATGAATGAAGCAGGACGGGGATGAGTCTAGAGGTCCAGATGGTTCGGGTTAACAGATAGGACTATTTATTATGGTGGCTGATACAATGGAGTAAGTGAAGCAGAAAGGATGTGGCCTCATAATTATTTAGAAACAGATAGGTAATTAGTTCAAGTTATCATCCCAAGCATTGAACTAAAAGTTTTAGGATCTCCACAGAGGGCAGTTTCTCCAGCAACTTACTGAGCTGTGTGTGATGCTCTAGGAGTGGGTCTAGCTCACAGGGGACAGGATGTAATAGGAAAATCATTAGAGTGTGCTTACATGACACAAAGAAATAGTGTGGAAGGATTGGGCCCCGGGCACTTCCATCTTGAACTACACAATAATCACTAGGGCTGTGAGCTAGTGTTGGATCCAATAGGAAAGATTTATTTTATAAAGAATGCTAGAGGTTATCATGAATGCAGAATTGCATCCCCCAATAGGTATCTTTGAAAATGAAGAGAAACAGTGCAACTATAGTTGGTTAATGATTTCATTATTTAGTCAAAATAATAATTATCAAATAGACAACTAGAGCAGTCATTATAGTAAAAGCCAGTAGGAAGTATAATTTAAAGAAGGGGTCAGAGTGAGAAAACATTAAGTAAAGCTTGAAGTAAAATGAAATGGCGAGCTGTAACACACAGTGACTAAAAGAATAGGCTCACAAAACAGTCCAGCCAGAAGGACTTTTGGTGATAATGAAGCCTATAGTAGTTAAGTGACTTGGCTGAGTCATGAAGCCAACCAACGGGGAACTGAACCCTTCAGGCCTTCTTGTCCAGTGCTTCTCCCAATAAATTGTATAGCTTCTGAAAGAACACTGTCATTTTGCCTTAGAATTATTAGTAGAAAAATCCATTTTCCTTATTTATTTTTCAATTTTTATATTGAACTTGTATCTTCAAATTATTCAAATAAGCTACTTTAAAATCACCCTTCAAAGAATAACTGAAAATTATACTCACATGATAATCACATTAAGATACTGGGGGCTTTGAAACCATGCCCACATCTCACAAAAAAAAAAAAAAAACTCTGGACTATTAGTTATTATAACTATTTTCCTATAATAGAACATGCATTTCCTCAAAATTCCAAAAACTCAGAAAAATAGCTTTTTAAGGAAAGTTATAATGACTGAAGGCTTCTCTCTGAATTAAACAGTGTGTGATTATTCTCCTGAATAATGTACAAAGATTTGGGGAGAATGTATTGACTTATTCATTACACAAAGAAGGAGGAATATTAAGTGGTATTAATCTTTAAAACAGAAACTAAGCAGGGATGCAGCATCTGTGAGTTAGAAACCCAAACCAGAGTTGATAAAACGCTTATGCTTAAACATTGATGAATCTAAGAAAAAGCAAGTAAAGGATACAGATTTAAAATGCATTATTGAGTGGAAATGGAAACAGAAAAAAATTTTCAAGAGTCACTCTTGTAGTTGACACTGCTGTTACAGCATTTTGTTGATGATGGAATGTAAAATAAAATTTGTGCATAACAGCAGATGGGATATTTCTATGTATATGGCCAGAGTCATCAATTTATTGTACTGTGTCATAGAAAAAGAAAGTATCGATCATAGCAGTCAACTCTGAAGAAAATCCTCAACATAGAATTAGAGGGTCCACTGGGAAAAACTAGGCTCCTGCTTTGAGACAGGTGAGGTCTTGATAGTTACTATTGTGCATGAGATAAAGAGCCCATCAGTGGCTTCTCTAAGAGGCTACAGGTACCATGAAACACCATAACACCGAGAGAAGCCAAAGCTTCATAGTTACCATGTTACCTGTTGACTTGCTCTGTGTATATTACTGAACCTCATACAATTTGCTGCACTGAGAATTTTTTTGCCTATATTGCAAAAACATTAAGAATTTACAAAATCAACGTCGTTTTTGGAGCATAACTATGCATCTAATGTTACCTGTGAATTTGTTTAATGTGTAAAATAAAATGTAAAGTCAACAAGAGATAGCATTATATGGGCACCAAAGTATCTATTGTTGTCAATAATCCTTGGACAGTATATTAAAGTGAATCCTTGAAAAAGACAGAATTGTTCCACTAAATATGTAAAAAGATGATTAATGATAAAATAACTAAATACCAAATTCTGGGTTTCTTTTTCTTTACAAAAATTCCCAAGATAAATTACCTAAAAATATTTGCAACCACTAGGATAGTAAGAAAAGACTTAGGATTACACTTCACTGTCTCTTGTGAACTCCTAGTAATGAGTCAATTTGAGTAAAATCTGCAGGTAAGACCTCAACAACTGAATGTCTGGCTCAGGAAGTGTTCAGCTTTATTAAACATCTGATGGTCTTAGGTCTGAATATAAACCCCATTCAGAGTGCTGTTTATTATAGACAGCTCTTTTGAGTTAACATATTTGTAGTCACCACTATGAATGTCAGTTATCATCAGTTTATTTCTTAGCCATAAAAATGATCCCAACTTTTGGAATCTACTTTCTAGTAGCTAAATCTCTGGTCCCAGTTTATTTTCCATTTCAAAGTTAAAGTCAAATGTAAAATATATTGCCACTGTGAGTGTTCCAGTTAGCTGAAAATGTTCTATGCTCTGTCCACTTTTAAATGTTAAAATGTGACTTAGAAATCCAAAGGTAGTACATCTACAATAAAATTATAAATTTGGTTTTACGAAAGTTACAAATGTCTGCTTGTTTGTCACAATAACATTGTGAAATAAAGAAGTGTGTTACTACTACTGAAACTCAAAAAGGTTGGGTCATTCTCTAATTGTTCTCTCACAATTCCCATTCAACCTGTTAGTAATTCCTGGTGCTTCTACTCCCAGAAAGAACCCAGAATCCAACCGTTTTCATGGGCAGCCACCTCCTAAGACCCTCCATCATCTCTCACCTGCATTACTACAATAGCTGGCAAAT
>NW_022436944.1:42971919-43043264 GCF_009761245.1 Sapajus apella
CTCAGCCTCCTGAGTAGCTGGGATTACAGGCACGTGCCACCATGCCCAGCTAATTTTTTGTAGTTTTAGTAGAGACGGGGTTTCACCATGTTGACCAGGATGGTCTCGATCTCTTGACCTCGTGATCCACCCGCCTCGGCCTCCCAAA
This sequence comes from Sapajus apella, assembly GCF_009761245.1. Lineage (NCBI taxonomy): Eukaryota > Metazoa > Chordata > Mammalia > Primates > Cebidae > Sapajus > Sapajus apella. The sequence goes on from NW_022436944.1 coordinate 42,972,068, forward strand.
GTGCTGGGATTACAGGCTTGAGCCACCACGCCCGGCCTAGTGCTCCTGTTTCAAGTCACTTCTTCTATCAGTATCAAGAGCATTTATTTTAAAATATGCACCAGATCTTATTACTCTTTTGCCAGAACCCTGCAGTGAATCCCATTTCACTTAGGAAAAAGGCTGAATGCAGCTGTAAACATGATGACAAGACCCCACTTGCTCTTCTCTTCTGTATCTCTTGTACCTTACCTCCTACTCATCCCCGCTTTGCTCACCTTTCTACAGCCACCCTCATCCGCATACTATTTTTCAAACACACAAGGGCATGCTCCTGCTTCAGATGCTGGGAACTGGCTTTTTCTGCTGCTCTTGCCTCAAATGTTCACATGACCTCCTTCTCCATCTACTTGGAATCGCTGTTCAGTTCTTACCTATCTGGTGAAACCTATCCTTACCATCTGTTTACAATTACAACTTTAGCCAGGCACAATTGTGTGCACTTGTTCCCAGCTACTTGGGAGGCTGAGGCGGGAGAATTGGTGAGCCCAGGACTCTAAGTCCAACCTGGGCAACATAGTAAGATGTCATCTTTAAAAAACATAATTTTTTAAATTGCAACTTCCCTAACACTGTTTAGTCTTGATTCCTCTATTTTATAAATCATGACACTTATGTTTTGTTTGCCCTCAAATCCTCCCCACCTTCTGTTAGAATGGAAGCTCATAAGGAAGGATTTCTATCGATGTGTCCTGAGTACCTAAAACAGTTTCTACAACACATCATTCTCTCTATAAAAATAAGCTAAATAAATAAATGAAAAAAACATACATGAGAGCTCAAACGCGTATTTTTTTTCCTTGTTGCTACTATTGTTTTGTTTTCCTAATTGGGTTACAGCAGCCTGATAGGCTCTGGGAGCACCTTTACTTGGGATTAGTCATATAACCCAGTGAGACAAAAAATAACCGATAAAGTGAAGAATATCCAGTTTCCTGCAGTGGTCTGTAAAAATCTAACAGGTTTGTATTTTCAATATGTGCAATATGGTGCTGAGTTTAGTCATGGCCCCTGGATTAAACAGCATCAGAAAAAGACTCCATGTGTCCTATACAGTAATGTGAGGACAAAGTAGAATGGAAATTGGTGGCCAGTCTGGGATTTCATTAAATGTGTCAGTCAGGTAGAGAAAGGAAATTTCGTTAGCCCAGAGTACATTGCTCATCACATGCCAAGAAACTATGCAAAGATACTTCTGGTCAAATGGCTCTGCCTTCTCCTGGGTTAACAGGAAACCCCAGGGTCACAGCTATGGAAAAATGGGCAGTGGTGGCCATAATAAAAGATTAGAAAATATGAACCATTTATACCTATTGTCATTCAAAACTGACAATGCACTCGCATTTGTTATAAGACCTCAAACCAAAAATAAATAAATAAATAAATAAAATACTAAGATTATATTCTTATAAAGGATTCAGGGAACCCTGCATTCTAATTATCATGGGCATTATATTTAAAGTCTCTCCAACCCCCGGCTCTTAAAAACATTTAAACAGAATTTTCAAATGTATTCTCTGATTGATTTTTTTTTACTTGAAGCTGAATAAGAAAAATGATCATTTGCCTAATGGAAAGATATGACCATTTAAAATCAGCTTTCTGATTCAAATAATGCTTATCATCAAAAGGATGTCTTTTAATGTTTAGAAAATACTATAAAATGGATTTTTGTGCTGGCAATACCCTATAGATATTTGCTTAAAGGGATACTGTCCCAGCGGAATTTATTCTAGTACCAACATCTGAATTTAAGCAGGCGCATTGTATTAGAAACCTTTACTTACAAAAGAATCAGTTGGAATTAAATTATTTAAGCATGCCTCTTGGTTTCAGCCAACTACATAAAGATGTATCTCAGAATTTGAACTTGTAATAAAGTACACCCTTGCCATTTTTGCAAAATTCTGTCTAATCTTAAAATCTGGCAAATACAATGCGTAATTAGAAAATGTGCCTGACTATTGGGAAAATGAAACTCATCCACCTAGACTTAGACAATTTGTTTGCTCCATATTTCAAGCAAATAAATCTTTCAAATTCTTTCACAAAAGGAAGGGAAAGCTGCAATATACTCTGTTCATAAAGGTCAACTTTCTCTAAAAGGAAAAGCATGTGCATTTTGATGTTAGACAGACTTGGGTTCAAATCCTGGCTCTAACATTTACTTACCATATAATATTTGGGTGTTACTTAACTAAGTCTCAGTTCCCTCATTCTGTAATATGAGGGAATAATAGGGAGGTACTTACCTCAATGAGTTGTTTATGCTGATTATAAAAGATAATACATGAAAATCATCTTATGCATAGGAAGTAATAAAATAAATGGAAGTTATTGTTCATATTCTTAAAAAAATCATACTAATATGCTAAAATCCTCTGGTACCCTAGAAGAAAGGAAAAGGACATACCTGAAAAAAGGCTATAGTTTTTTTTTTAATGTTATTTTATCTTTCCTCTCCTTTCTCACTGTTATCTGCCTTCTGGAAAACTGCTGTCTCTCATCTAATGATGAGAATGCCTTCTCAAGACTTCTCATCACCACCCTCCTAACTTCAACATAGCTAATTAATTAGCCTCCAGATCAATTGACCTAGTAGTACATCCCTTTGATAATATAATTTCCCATGTGAAAAACTTTGGTAATTCCCTGTTACGTACTAAGTAAAACTGAGACTTCTGAATTTAACATTTAAGGCTCTCAAAAACTTTGCACACATTGCTTTTTATGTCCTATCTTCTCCAATTTATCCACACATAGCATACACTCCAGTTAATCCACTCTACTCAGTCTTCTAACCATATTTGATAAGAGGAGCTTAAAAAGAATGAAACAGAAATGCAATAAGGGTGAGCTATTCTTGGTACCCAGTTTAAGGGACATATGTCTAAATTTGATAGCTACTTACAATTTATTTTCCCTACAAAGTAATTCCTTTTAGCTCCAAGGTCTGTTTCCTTTTTGTCTTAGGGAACTGTATAGTGTCCATTAGAAAGTGGGCTGTGATTAGGTGGTCTAAGCTGGGATGGTTAGAATTGAAGTGACTTTGGCATTGCTGGACACAGAGGACAGACAGAGATCTAAGTGAGGCCTTTAGCCTAGTTTGAGAAGAACAGCTAACTCTACCTAGGAAAAATTTTCAACGCCCATGGAAAGGTGGAAATGTATCTTACATCAGAAAATGCCAAAATCCCATCAGGACATAATAAAGTCAATAGTGAAAGCTCAAAGGGGAAGCATTTCCAGTTTGTGGTCAGGGTGACTGCAGGTTTTCTCCTCCTGTCTTTCATGATGTCACTTTTGATACACATATTATGAAATATGAGCTTTGCTGTATAATTTTAAGGGGAAGTCTATTGCAAAGAATATTAAGTGCAGATTCATTAAAACCTTGGTTGACATGCACAGCAGCAGCACTGGCTGCCATGGTGAGGGAAGCTCCCATAAAGTCTCAAAAATCTGAAAAACCAACAGCCTCTTGATTATTTGTGTTCCCTGGGAAACCAGGAAAGTTTCAGCTCTGATGGTACTAATTTTGTGCTAATAACACTTAGTCTGCACCTTCCCATCTCTATGTGCCTGTTATACCAACCTCCTTTCCATAAACTTACCCTGTGAAAATCCTTCCCAGCTCAATAGTGTATCCTTCATGAAGCTCCCCTTCCTTCCCTACTCCTTTCCTCTGGCAGAAAATGTTTTCTCCTCCAATTCCTACTGTAGATTGTAGCTCAATGTTGTAGTTATTTGTTCTCATGTTACAGCCCATTTTATACCTGAAGCAAAAAAAAAAAAAAAAAGGCAGCAGGTGAAGGTTTTTGCTTTGTAATTTTATTATTTCTCTATAATTCCTAGGGCCTTATATACAGGAAGCACTCAGTAAATATTGGCTACAAAAATGAATCAAAACAGAATATGTGTTGGTTTCCCTAGTTGCTTCTTAGAATTAGGGAAGATAATCTTTGAAGTGCATCTTGAAGGCTGACAAAAGGACAATGGACAAATTGTAGGAGTGGATATAATAGGAAACTGTTTTCTAGGCAGAGAGAATTCATGTAGCAGGGCAGGGAAATCAGAAACAGCATGGCATGGTTGAGAAACTACAATAAATTCAGCACGGCTGGAGTGCAGCAATATTTGCTCATATTTCAGAAGGCACTAAAGAACAAGTCTGATGTGCTAAGAGGAATTGTGGAGAATGTTTTGTTGATAAGGAAATGCTGGGCCTGTGATCTGTTTTATATGCCTTTTGGACTAAAATTATCTTAATAAGGCAGTTTACTCAAAAGAGCTTCCTTTGTGGCTATAGATGCAGTGTTCTTGCTTCTTTTTATTCTCCTCAAAAATAGAAAAGCACTGGCAGCACTCCTAAATTCTAGTCAGAAACCTGAAATTTTTCTAGAGTGGTTAGTTGGGTTACTTCTAAAAATCTATCATAATTCTAGTACCAGCCTTCACCAATGCATAAATAAGTTTTGTCTTCCAACTATATTTATAAGCCAGTTGACTAGAACTTGGAAGGCAGACCACTATAGAAAAGATGGCAGTTAATTTCCTTGGCTCATTCATGGTTTTCAGGCTTTGGGCTCACTGATTTCTCTCCACTACCCTACACTGTCTCCCACTTTTCTTTCCTTTTTAACTTCACCTTTCACTAAGCCCCCACACTGTTTGCTGAATGTCACATGCACATGTGCAATTGTACAAAGTACCATTTTATACAAGTAAGATTTAGAAGTACTCACTTCCAAACCTCAGTATTTTCAAGGTACCAATGGACATAGACAAAGATTTTGTCATACAAATCATTGTAAATATATAGTATCATGAAAGTACATCTATCCTTTTTCACTTGTACAAATTATTGGCACACTGAGACCAAAGTCTTGGAGGCCCGATACTTGTGAATGTCACTGAAATCTAGTAAATATTAGAAAAATATTAAAGTTGTTTTGGGAGGATCCCAGATGGCCAAATAGGAACAGCTCTGAAGTGCGGATCCCAGCAAGAACAATGCAGAGGGTGATTACTCACTGCATTTCAAAACAAGTTTTCACTGCCCACAGAACAGAGGATTCCAGGCCGAAAAGCACCATGAGTTTTCAGCACAGCTGGTGCTGCAGGTTGGCACACAGAAATGCACACAAATCTGGTCGGCCATTTCAACTGGCACCTGGAATGCCTGGGAGACAGAGCCACCCACTCAACTGAAAGGGAGGGGGCTCAGACAGGGAGCCAGGTGATTTGGATGGGCGGGTACCACCCCCACAAAACAAGCAATCTGAAACGCTCTGGATTGAGAGTTTCGCAGCAAGCGCACCTGGACCCGGGATGGTCCAGCTCAGTGAGGAGAAGGGCGTCTGCCACTACTGAGGCAGTATGCCAATACCGAGGCAGTTCACATAGCAGCTGGGCAGAGCCTGTGGCAGCTCAGCAACACCTCTGCTGGCAGACTGTGACCAGACTACTCCACATGGAGCAGGGCATCTATAAAAAAAGGGAGCAGCACATCAGGAACTTATAAATAAAGCCAACCTTCCTAGGTCAGAGCACCTGGAAAAAGAGGTGGTTATGAGTTCCGCTGCAGCAGACTAAAACATTCCCACCCAGCAGCTCTGCACGGAACAGTGGAGGTCCTAGCACAGCACTTGAGCTCCTATAAGGGACAGACTGTCTTCTCAAGCAGCTCCCCAACTCCTGTATACCCAGAGACACCTCATAAAGGAGAGCTCAGGCTGACATCTGGTAGATACCCTTCTGGGATGAAGAGGAAACTGGTAACAACCCTTACTGTTCTGCAGCACCCAAGGGTGATCCCCAGGCAAGCAGGGTCTGGAGTGGACCTTTAGCAGTCCTGCAGCAGAGGGGCCTGACTGTTAGAAGGAAAACTAAGAAACAGAATGAAATAGCTTCAACATCAACAAAAAGGATGTCCACTCAGAGACCCCATCCAAAATTAACCAGCTACAAACACCACAGGTAGAAAAAGCCACGAAGATGGGAAGAAACCAGCAAAAAAAGGATGAAAACACCAAAAAACAGAACACCTCTCCTCCTCCAAAGGATCACAACTCCTCACCAGCAAAGGATCAAAGATGGATGGAGAATGAATCTGATGAATTAACAGAAACAGGCGTCAGAAGGTGGGTAACAACAAACTTCTCAGAGCTAAAAGAACATGTGCTAACGCAATGCGAACAAACTAAGACCCTTGAGAAAAGGTTAGACAAAATGCTAACTAGAATAACCAATCTAGAGAAAATCACAAATGACTTAATAGAACTGAAAAACACAGCATGAGAACTTCACAAAGCACACACAAGTTTCAATAGCCGAATCCACCAAGCAGAAGAAAGAGTATCAGAGATTGAAGATCAACTCAATGAAATAAAACGAGAAGTCAAGAATAGAGGCAAAAGAGTGAAAAGAAATAAACAAAGTCTCCAAGAAATATGGGATTATGTGAAAAGACCTAATCTACATTTGATAGGTATACCTGAATGCTACGGAAAGAATGAATCTAAGCTGGAAAACACTTTCCAGGATATTATCCAAGAGAACTTCCCTAACCTAGCAAGGCAAGCCACCATACAAGTCCAGGAAAAACAGACAACACGACAAAGATATTCCACAAGAATAACAACCCCAAGGCACATAATCATCAGATTTGCCAGCATTGAAATGAAGGAAAAAATGCTAAAGGCAGCCAGAGAGAAAGATGGGGTTACCCACAAAGGGAAGCCCATCAGACTCACAGCAGATCTCTCTGCAGAAACCCTACAAGCCAGAAGACAGTGGGGACCAATATTCAACATCCTTAAAGAAAAGAACATTCAACCTAGAATTTCATATCCAGCCACACTAAGCTTCATAAGCGAAGGGAAATAAAATCGTTTACAGACTAGCAATTGCTGAGAGATTTCATCACCACCAGGCCTGCCTTACAAGAGCTCCTGAAAGAAGCACTAAATAAGGAAAGGAACAACCAGTACTAGCCACTCCAAAAACATACCAAACGGTAAAGACCATTGACATAATGAAGAAAATGCATCAACTAATGGGCAAAACATCCAGCTAGCAGCAAAATGGCAGGATCAAATTCACAAATAATAATATTAACCTTCAATGTAAATGAGCTAAAAGCTCCAATCAATAGAGACAGACTGGCAAGTTGGATAAAAAGTCAAGACCCATTGCTATGCAATATTCAGGAAACCCATCTCACGTGCAAGGACACACATAGGCTCAAAACAAAGGGATGGAGGAAGATTAAGCAAGCAAATGGAGAGCAAAAAAAGCAGGAGTTGCAATCCTAGTCTCTGATAACACGGACTTTAAACCAACAAAGATCAAAAGAGACAAAGAAGGGCATTACCTGATGGTAAAAGGATCAATGCAACAAGAAGGGCTAACGATCCTAAATATATACACACCCAATACAGGAGCACTCAGATACATAAAGCAAGTTCTTAATGACTACAAATAGACTTAAGACTCCCACACAAAAATAGGAGACTTTAACACTCCACTGTCAATATTATACAGATCAACAGACAGAAAATTAACAAGGATATCCAGGACTTGAACTCAGATCTGGACCAAGTGGACCTAATAGACATCTACAGAACTCTCCACCCCAAATCCACAGAATATACATTCTTCTTAGCACCACATCACACCCACTCTAAAATTGACCACATATTTGGAAGTAAATCACTCCTCAGCAAATGTAAAAGAATGGAAATCATAACAAACAGTCTCTCAAACAACAGGACAATTAAATAAGAACTCAGAATTAAGAAACTAACTCAGAACCACACAACTTCATGGAAACTGAACAACCTGCTCCTGAATGTCAACTAGATAAACAATAAAATGAAGACAGAAATAAAGATGTTCTTTGAAACCAATGAGAATGAAGGCACAACGAACCAGAATCTCTGGGACACATTTAAAGCAGTGTCTGGAGGGAAATATATAGCAATAAATGCCCACCAGAGAAGCAAGGAAATATCTAAAATCGACACCCTATCATCAAAATTGAAACAGCTAAAGGAGGAAGATCAAAAAACTCAAAAGCCAGCAGAAAACAAGAAATAACTAAGATCAGAGCAGAACCGAAGAGATAGAAACAGAAAAAAAACCTTCAAAAAATCAAGGGGCTAGTTTTTTGAAAAGATCAACAAAATAGACAGACTGCTAGCCAGAATGAAAAAAAAAAGGGAGAAGAATCAAATAGATGCAATAAAAAACGATAAAGGGGATATCACCACAGATTCCACAGAAATACAAACCACCATCAGAGACTACTACAAACAACCCTATGCACATAAACCAGTAAACCTGAAAGAAATGGATAAATTCCTGGATACTTGCACGCTCCCAAGCCTAAACCAGGAAGTAGTTGAAACCTTGAACAGATCAATAACAAGGGCTGAAGTCGAGGCAGCAATTAATAGCCTACCAACCAAACGTACAAAGAGGAGTTGGTAACATTCCTTCTGAAACTATTCCAAACAACCCAAAAAAAGGGAATCCTTCCCAAATCATTTTATGAGACCAAAATATCCTGACACCAAAACCCAGCAGAGACTTAACAAAAAAAGAAAGCTTCTGGTCAATATCCATGATGAACATCAATGCAAAAATCTTAATAAAATACTGGCAAACTAACTGCAACAGCACATCAAAAAGCTTATCCATCACGATCAAGTAGGCTTTATCCCAGGATGCAAGGCTGGTTCATCATATGCAAGTCTATAAACGTAATCCACCACATAAACAGAATCAAAGTCAAAAACCACATGATTATCTCAATAGATGCAGAGGAGGCCTTCAACAAATTTCAATAAAATAAAAATTCTCAATAAACTAGGTATCTATGGAACATATCTCAAAATGATAAAAGCTATTTACGACAAACCTACAGCCAATGTCATAATAAATGGGCAAAAACTAGAAGCATTCCCTTTGAAATCTGGCACTAGACAAGGATGCCCTTTCTCACCACACCTATTCAATATAGTATTGGAAGTTCTAGCCAGAGCAATTGGGCAAAAATAAAAAAATAAATAAAGGGTATTCAATTAGGAAAGGAGGAAGTCAAATTGTCTCTATTTGCAGACGGCATGATTGTTTATTTAGAAGACCCAATCATCTCAGCCCAAAGTCTCCTTAAACTGATAAGCAACTTCAGCAAAGTCTCAGGATACAAAATCAACGTGCAGAAATCACAAGCATTTCTATACACCAATAACAGACAAGCAGAGAGCCAAATAATGAGCAAACTCGCATTCACAATTGCTACAAAGAGAATGAAACACCTAGGAATACAACTAACAAAGGATGTAAAGTACCTCTTCAAGGAGAACTACCAACCACTGCCCAAGGAAATAAAAAAGGACACAAACAGATGGGAAAACATTCCAAGCTCATGGTTAGAGCATGGAATGTTTTCCATTGTGAAAATGGCCATACTGCCCAAAGTAATTTATAGATGCAATGCTATCCCCATCAAGCTACAAATGACCTCTTCAGAGAACTGGAAAAAACCACCTTAAACTTCGTATGGAACCAAAAGAGGGCCCACATAGCCAAGACAATCCTAAGCAAAAAGAACAAAGCTGGAGGCATCACGCAACCTGACTTTATGCTACAAGGATACAGTAATCAAAACAGCACGGTACTGGTACCAAAACAGAGATATAGACCAATGGAACAGAACAGAGGCCTTGGAAGCAATGCATACATCTACAACCAACTGACGTTTGACAAACCTGACAAAAACAAGCAATGAGGGAAGGATTCCCTGTTTAATAAATGATGTTGGGAAAACTGGCTAGCAGTGTGCAGAAAGAAGAAACTAGACCTGTTCCTGACATCCTACACTAAAAGTAACTCCAGATGGATTAAAGACTTAAACATAAAATCTGACACCATAAAAATCCTAGAAGAAAATCTAGGCAGAACCATTTAGGACATAGGCATAGGCTAGCACTTCATGACTAAAACACCAAAAGCATTGGCAACAAAAGCCAAAATAGACAAATGGGACCTAATTAAACTCTAGAGCTTCTGTACAGCCAAAGAAACAATCATTAGAGTGAACTGGCAGCCAACAGAATGGGAAAAAAATTTTACCATCTACCTATCTGACAAAGGGCTAATATCCAGAATCTACAAAGAACTAAAACAGATTTACAAGAAAAAAACAAATCCATTCAAAAGTGGGTGAAGGACACGAACAGACACTTTTCAAAAGAAGCCATATATAAGGCCAACAAACTTATGAAAAAATGCCCATCATCACTGATTATTAGAGAAATGCAAATCAAAACCACATTGAGATACCACCTCATGTCAGTTATAATGGCGATCATTAAAAAATCTGGAGACAACAGATGCTAGAGAGGATGTGGAGAAATAGGAACACTTTTACACTGTTGGTGGGAGTATAAATTAGTTCAACCATTGTGGAAGACAGTGTGGTGCTTCTTCAAGGACCTGGAAAAAGAAATTCCATTTGACCCAGCAATCCCATTACTGGGTATATACCCAAAGGATTATAAATAGTTCTATTATAAAGACACATGCACACGTATGTTCATAGTGGCACTGACCTGCAAAGACCAGGAACCAACCCAAATGCCCATGAACGATAGACTGGACAAGGAAAATGTGGCACATATACACCATGGAATACTATGAAGCCATAAAAAACAATGCGTTCGTGTCCTTTGTAGCGACATGGTTGAATCTGGAAACCATCATTCTCAGCAAACTGACACAAGAACATAAAATCAAACACCATATGTTCTCACTCATAGGCGGGTGTTGAACAATGACAACACAGGGACACAGAGAGGGGAGCATCTCACACCGGGGTCTGTTGCGGGGGGCCAAGGGAGGGACAGTGGTGGGTGGGGAGGTTGGGGAGGGATAACATGGGGATAAATGCCAGATGTAGGTGATGAGGGATGGAGGCAGCAAACCACATTGCCATCTATGTACCTATGCAACAATCCTGCATGATCTGCACATGTACCCCAGAAACTAAAGTACAATTTAAAAAATTAAATAAATAAATAATAAAGTTGTTTTGAGATGGAACAGGGACCCCATTTTGGAGCCTACTATGTTCCTTCCTTCCCTCCTCTCACCACTGCATGGAAATAAAGAAATAAAATTTAATCCTTTCAAAGGAAATTCCAGGAACCTAGCTAGCCCTGCAACCAGCAATTAAAGTAATACATGAACAACCTGCCAAACAAGAATACAACAAGAGTTTAAACAATAGTCACTCAACTAACATAAGAGTCACAAGATATTTTGTTCTCTATAGAAACTAAAGACAGCAACTTGACACATGTCCTTGAATTGTTTATCAGAAAAACAAGGACCCCCACCAGATGCAAAATATGGACTGCTTTCATGTACGTCTCAGACTAGAACCAAAAAATGGAAAAGGAAGTCCCAGAAATTTCCCAGCCCTTAACTCACTTTAGCAATCCCCTCATCCCTGGCCTTTAAAAACCCTTGCTTGTAAGCCTATCAGGGTGTTCAAGTCTTAAGCATTAGCTGCCTGCTCTCCTTGCTTGGCCTTAGCTGCTTCCTCTCCTAAATGCCTTTCTTTCTCCTACTGTATACCTTTGTGTTGGTGTTTGCCTTTACTTCCCAGGGATAGTGAATAGGTTCAGTGATAGCCTCTGTATCTGCGTCACCTCCTTCAGAGAACTGTAAGTTCTTCAAGACCCTCACTTAAAGTAGAGCATGGCTTTCATTCATTACTTTAGGCATCATTGTATTTTAATAAAAACTCTACTATGTACTATGCACTCTGCTAAGCATTTTCCATAAATTATATAAACTTTGATAAGGTAAGTGCCACCAATGTGATCTTCATTTTATGTTGAAACAGGTGAATTAAACTTCTCACAGTCAGAAAATTTGTTAGTGGCAGATTCAGAACTTAAATCCAAGTCTGTTGACAACAAACACCATGCTTTTTCATTTTATATGTATGTCAAAAGACAATATTACAACAAATTTAGCTTAAAGATCTAGTTGGGTTTTGTGATTCTAGAATGGAGCAACACCTCACTCCATAAAACAGAATGAGTATTCCATTGAGCTCAGCAGAGGAGGTTGGTTGTATAGGCAGAAAAGAGCTGAAGAAAGCAGAAACAGAAAAAAAGCAGATCAGTCATTTCAACATTACTTCCTTGTAGGATTAAAACAGAGGGGACTTCCTTATTGCTGACTCAGGTTGACTGGAACCTCCTGGGATTTTTTTTAGAAAAACTAGTGCATTTCAAAGTCAAGCATTGACTTTTGCTTCATGTTGTTAAAGTATATACTTCACTCTCCATAACGTTCAAGATTTAAAAAAACCTATGTACATTAAATTTTAAAACTAGTTTTCATGATAAGACCTTTCTATTGCTTCCTTCCTTTAGCTTTTAATTTCAAAGACCTTCATTCTAATATGTTTTGCTTGTAAAAATTTGCTTTCAAAATTATATAAAATTATTTTCTTAAAAAAATGTTTAACTTTCCACCTGGTAAAGCCACTCATTTTCATTCAAGGAAGAAATAGCTCTTTATATATTTCATTTGTTTGTCAATCTTGCATCATTTTTTAAAATTACTATTATTTGAGGTAAATAAGCCTTAGTTAATAGGCTTAGCATTTGCAAACAATTAATTTTACAGATAAAGATAACACCCTGGTATTATCATTGTGCACACTTGACAATGCAAACACATCTATTTGCATACTTATCCTCAGATTTTCAAACATATCCTCATTAAAAGCAGTTCCAGGAAAAACATAGCCTCCATGGAATTTATGTTGTTAAGCATTCAGTCTATTCAATAATGCTTTTTTATTAGTCTCTATGCAATTTTAACCTCATAATCAAAAGATGCTAAATTATTATTGAAAGTTTATGTCGAGTACTTTGTTCAATATTACAGAATCATTGGATCTCAGACCTCCTACTACATCATTACCAAGAGCTTAGATAAACTGTCCTTTTAGCAGCTGCGAATCTATAAGGCTCTGCAGCAAATTGATTCTTGCTTCCTCAGAAGAAAGGATTCATCTGAGCGGCAGGAAGCAGAGTGAGAGACCAAGGCAAGTTATAGAGCAGGGGTGAAAGTTTATTAAAAAGCTTTAGAGCAGGAACAAAAAGTAGTAAAGTGCATTTGAAAGAGGGCCAACCAGGTGAGTTGAGAGAGATTCAAGTGCACTGTTTGATCTTTGACTTGGGATTTTATACATTGGTATGCTTCTGGGGTTTTGTGTCTCTTTACCACTGATTCTTCCCCTGGGGAAGGGTGCCCACATGCCTGATGGCCTGCCAGCACTTGAGAAGGGGCTAAGTGTGTTTACTGAAATTGTGCACATGTGTATTTACTAAAGTTGTGCAGTGTGTTTACTGAAGTTGTTCACATAATAATTTGAGGCATTCTCCCCTTACCAGTCAAGCGTTCCTAGAGGAAGGTCATATACCAGTTAAATGCCAACATTTTGCTTCTTAAGTGTGCATGCTTGAGCCCACTGGCCCAATTCCTGACATCTTATCAGGAAGCTGCTGATCACCAGCTTCAGGTATTTTTTAATCAATCAGGAGACGACTGCCTTTCCCTGGCACCAGCTGCAACCAATTATTATTCTAGCGAGACCGTTTAATAACTGCCTGACCAACGCCATCACCTGATGGTTGCCTGATATTTCTGGGGGGGGGGAAGGACAGGACCTTCTCCTGATGCTTATGTCTGACTAACTACCTACTCTAACATTTCCCACCTCAAGAGTCCAAGACCCCAGTTTTTTGGGAAAGTGGATGAAGGTCAGTCTTCTATAATTGTTTCCTGCTGACAGAGGGGTGGCAGTGGTTGTTCTATGGGTCTTGGCCTCTTGCTAACTGTCAGGGCAGGGTGGCTAGATAGGTTTGTGAAAGTGGTATTTCACTAGGTACAAGAGAGACAAGGGTATGGTTTTACCTCTCTCATGTCCCTCTGATGGGCAGTCTAGGGCTTATGTAGAAGGGTGACTTGAATATTGACAGGACAGTATCCCTCACTGAGAATCACCTGGAACTTGATGGCCTGAAGGCAAAAGGAGACAAATTGAGTTATTATATTTAGGAGACATGGACCAAAAAGGAGCAAACATAGGAAACTAACAAGTGGACCTAAAAAGGGAAGAACCAAGAGAACCATTTCCAGGTTCCTTCCCAGTTTAACCAACCCTGAGAGGCTTGTTCCCTTAAATGGGAGACTTACTTTACAAGTTGTCTGATGTTGTCTTGTGCTTTGCCTGATTGATTCAACCTAAAGCAACATTTTTCATCTAAGGCTAAACAAAACTCCCTGTGCTGCCATTAACTTATCTAATCATGGGTGATTCTGGAGGACTGTGGCTGACAAAGAGTCAATTTGTTTTTGCATAGTTGTTAAGGTTTTAACCATGGTGTCACTGTTGTTGGCTATTTCCTTTAAAAGTTGGCTATAGGTCAAATAGGCTTTTGTGATTCCGACAATTCTGGCTCTTGTATTGGCTGTACTACCAAGTCCCATGAGAAGGAGAATTAATTGGATAGCCCTCTTCACATTGGACAAAATGGAATACCCATAGATAGATACCAGAAAAGAAAGATTGTCAGGCTTTATAAACATGTCCAGGGATCCATAGTGCGTGGTACGAGTTCCAGTCCAGTTAGTGGGAAGGCATTGGTGAACTGATTGGCCATAAATATGGAAGATTTTTCTGGTTTTAAGACAAGTACAGATGTCCAAATGAGATAAGATTCTGACTCTTCAGCATAACTGTGGGCATGGCTAACTCCAGATGTCTCCAGGCCTTACCTAGAATTTAATGGCTTTAAAGCAGGCAAGTTGTACAGTTAACAGTCATAGTAGCCGTTTATGAAGCGTTTAGCAGGCTTAATAACCTTTAACATTGTACAACTTTTTTTTATAAATTCCCTTTATGCCTTGCACAAACCATCTATGACATACTTTGACTTTTTGACTTGTCCCCTTTTTAAACAGTCATTTTACTTTACGGCAAGTATTTATTGTACGAGATCCTTTCTCATATAAAATCTCTTTTCATTATAATCTTCGTTACCAAAAAATGCATTTTTATCTTTATAACCTTTAAATTTAGACAAAAGTTCTTTTTTTTTCCTGTTAGGAAGTTATTGTTTGTACAACATGTTGCTGTGCGAGTCCAGTGAAGGAGGAACAGACAAGAAGTTTATAGGCATATAGCAGAAATTATTCCCCCTCAAGAGATTGCTTATTTAATTTTTTCTAGGGCTTGCCTGAATAATTGTGGGCTATTTCAACCCCTGAAGTAAAACTGTCCAGGTTTAAGTTATTTGTTCAAAATTTAGGTAGCTTTCCTGGGAGAAACAGGGCTATTAGAGAGAAAGATGAACTCAGAGGTTGTATAAATATTAACCTGGTACCCATTTTGGAAATCATATTTTTGCTTCAAAAAGGAGTTAGGTATTTAGATATTACTAGGGACTAATGGGACAATGCTAATTGCTCCCTTAATATAAAAGGATGTGAATCATTTTTTTTGGAAGGAGAGAGTGTCATTTGCCCCCATTACCTGACAGGATATGGAGAAAAGTTGCTTACAGAAGATTAACACAGAGTAGGCAGCTCTTGAACCCTAATGGGAAATTTATAATTTTACTTGCTGCCTCCAGAGTTGCCATTGGCTTTGTCTTGTTGATGATAATATCTGATTTGGAAGCACCCTTGGGGCAGAGAGCCCTTTCAGCTCAAGGCCACCGGGGATTGGAATTCTGTCCTGGGGCCTTTTGACCCTCAGGGTAGTCCCATTTTCAGCAGCCAAGCTTGAGGAATAGGGGGCAAGCCATGTGGGAGTTTTTCCTGTTTATTCTATTGGGACAGTTTGCCTTCTAGTGGTCTGGGCTATCACACAAATGGCAGTTACCAGAAAGGATATTCTGAGGACAACCTGGAGCAAGCTGGAGTTCTTGTAAAAAAATCAGTAGTTGAGCCTGCCTCTTGTACCTGCACTTCTCCTTCTCTTTAGCCCTGTCTTCCTTGTCCTTATCTTGGTTATAAAAACCTGCAGAGGCTAATCTAAGAACTTCCTGCATAAGGGCACTGAGTTTTAAGGCTGAATTTTGTAATTTTCTCCCAGTTCATTTTTAAGACAAAGAAAACCTAATTTGTCATTTTAAGGTTGGAGGGGATCAAACTTTTCCCAGTTTTTGAGGATGCATCCAAGGGGCATGTCCTGTGGTATGAAGATGTGATTCCCTATCTATCTCCAAAGAGAGAATGGAGGAACAACAACAACAACAACGACAACAACAAAAAAAAAAAAAAAACAGGAAAAAGAAGGTATCCCCTCTTATCTCCCTATCATCCTTTCCTGAACAGGGCATCCCCCAATTTGTTCTTAGGGTTCCAGAATGAACCCGTCTCATCACAATTACCCACTTAGAGGCAATACCAGAGCAAACAGGGGTCCCATAGTCATCCTTGGGATTCCAGAATGAACTGGTCTTACCAGGCACCCCTAACCTTGCTTTTATCTCTGTTTTCATGGTCATCTGTTTTGTGCTTATAGTCTGGGACCAGCCTCATCTCTGTCCTATGGGTACTTTTTTACTTTTTGAGATAAGGTCTCCCTCTGTCACCCATGTTGGAGTACAGTGGTACGATCTCAACTCACTGCAACCTGCACCTCCCAGGCTCAAGCAATTCTCCCACCTGGGCCTCCTGAGTAGCTGGGACTACAGGGATATGCCACCAAGCCTGCCTACTTTTTTGTATTTTTTGTATAAATGGGGTTTTGCCATGTTGCCCAGACAGGCCTCAAACTCCCGAGCTCAAGTGATCTGCCTGGTTGGCCTCCCAAAGTGCTGGGAGTACAGGTGTGAACCACCATGCCCGGCCCCTATGGATACTTTTATCTCTTCTGCCTGTGGCCTTGGGCCAGCCTATATCCCTGTTTCCATGACCTTATAGTGACTCTTACTCAAAGCATTCCAGCAAAATGATTATCTCTTTCCTCAGATTCCTATTTCCTATGTTCGTTAAGTAGACATGAAGTCTATTTTTCAGCCAAGTGCCACAAGAGGGCTGGACTTCCCTCCCTTCTAATATGACCTTGAAAGTCCTTATGCAAATTGAGAAGGGCATAAAAGTGTTTAGAGGAAGGGAGAAAAAATTTCTATTTGGAGTTACTTGTCCTCCTGGGGTAACATGCAGAACAAATGCTTAAGCAGACACAGCAATCCCTCTGCTACAAAAGGAAGCAAGAGGGATATTCATGGAAAGCCTTCACACACTTGCAAAAACGGCAGCCCCTGGATTGAGAGGGCAACATTTATTCACCCTATTGACATAAAGGAACAACCTCTAGAGGACTTGGGGCCTGAGATAAGGGCTGGAAAGTGACAAAGGAAAACTTTTCCCTCCTCCCAAAAGGGTGCTAACTCAAAACAAGCAAGTAGGCAGAGTCCTTAAAGAGGCCAGCCAAGGAGTGAGGTCCTGTGCAGGTGGACAAACCGCTTCAAAAACCACCCAAAAACTTGGCCTGGAGCATAACAGGGGTGAAAAGCATATAGTAAGTCATAAGAAGCTGGCAGGACAGGGTTTCTTGTTCCAACTTGTGTCTGTCCCAAAAATAAACCAACAATACTTGCAAGGGAGCCTGTTTCTTTGCTCCTGCACAAACAGCAAGAGCCATGGGCACAAGAATAACAGAGAATGTATGTCTAAGGCCAAGAGGGAAGTCATGTGGCATACAAAGTCAAAGTAGAAAAGAGGCAGAATTGCTCCCAAAGAAGACACTCTGGCAGGTGCACCAGGTCATTTCAGAGTACACACAGAGAAAACAGGAGAATAGGTGGTGTGTGTTTTGGGGAAAGAGCCTATTTTAGTTAAAAAGCAGAGGAAATCCCAGACATTGCATGATCTCAGCTTTAGTCCTGCCACTCTCACGAGCCTCCTGTCCAGTAGGGCCATTAGTGTCTAAGGCTTACTCAGTGTGGACCACAAGGTCCTTCCCACCCCAACAAGCCACCCATCATGGTGAGCTGCCAGATCAATGGGGGGCACAGAGCAGCTGTGGCTGAGAGGAATCATTCTGGGGATTGGCTAGTAAGCATGAGAGCAAAAGGGGAGAAGAAAACCATGTATGAGGCTGAACACATCCAGCCAAAGAAGGTGAGGTGTAGAGGTGTCTTACCTCTAGAGAATGTATCCAAGTTGTGTGGCACCAAAGTATGTTAGCAGCAGCTAATCCATACAGGTCTGAAACAACTAAGTTTTTGCCTCCTCAGAGGAAAGAATTCATCTGAGGGGCAGAAGGCAGAGTAAGAGACCAAGGCAAGTTTTAGAGCAGGAATGAAAGTTTATTTAAAAAAAAAGTGTTAGGCTGGGCACCATGGCTCATGCCTGTAATCCCAGCATTTTGGGAGGCAGAGGTGGGCAGATCATCTGAGATCAGGAGTTTGAGACCAGCCTGACCAACATGGAGAAACCCCATCTCTACTAAAAATACAAAATTATCTGGGTGTGGTGACACATGCCTGTAATCTCAACTACTTTTGAATCTGGGGGGTGGAGGTTGCAGTGAGCTGAAATCCCACTATTGCACTCCAGCCTGCACAACAAGAACAAAACTCCGTCTCAAAAAAACAAACAAAAAACAAAAAGAAAGAAAAAGGTTTTAGAGGAGCATCAAAAGAAAGTAGACTAGACTTGGAAGAGGGCCAAGCAGGTAACTTGAGCGATCAAGGGCACTGTTTGGCATTTGAGCTGGGGTTTTACACATGGGCATGCCTCTGGAGCTTTGCATCTCTTCTTTCCTGATTCTTCCTTTGGGGTGGGCTGCCCACATGCACAGTGGCTTGCCAGCACTTGGGAGGGGCCACCTGTGCAGTGTGTTTACTGAAGTTGTGCACAGGCTCATTTGAGGTGTTGTTCCCTTACCTGTCAAGTGTTCCTAGAGGAGGGTCATAAACCAGTTAAACTCTGCCATTTCGCCTCTTAGTGTACATGCTTGAGCCCACTCCCCCAACTCCTGAGCTCTTATCAGGAAGCTGTGAATCACCAGCTTTAGATGTTTTCTATTCATTGGGAGTCCGCCTTTCCCTGGCATCAGTTGTGGCCAATTATTATTTTAGAGAGTGTTTAACAACTGCCAGACCATCACTCGATGGTTGCCTGACACTTCTTGTTGGGGGGTACTCTCCTACCCTGCTCATGTCTTCCTGGCTATCTACTCTAATAGTCCTACCCCAAATCATATTTACTTTTCTTTACTAGCCATTAGGACTGTGCCTCCACAGACACGTCTTTGTTGTGTTGTGTTTTGTCTTGTTTTGTTTTGTTTTGTTTGAGACAGAGTCTCACTCTGTCACCCAGGCTAGAGTGCAGTGACACAATCTTGGCTCACTGCAGCCTCCAGTTTCTGGGGTCAAGTGATTCTTATGCTTCAGCCACCGAAGTAGCTGGGATTACAAGGCATGTGCCACCATGCCCAGCTAATTTTTATATTTTTAGTAGAGATAGGGTCTCACCATATTGTCCAGGCTGGTCCGAAACTCCTGACCTCATGTGATCTGCATGCCTCAGCTTCCCAATGTGCTGGGATTACAGGCATTAGCCATCTCCCAGCCCAGACATGTCTTAAAGAGAAAAACAGGGGCTGGGCATGGTGGCTCATGCCTGTAATTCCAGCACTTTGGGATGCTGAGGCGGGTGGATCACAAAGTCAGGAGAACAAGACCATCCTGGCCAATGTGGTGAAACCCTGCCTCTTCTCAAAGTACAAAAATTAGCTGGGCATGGTAGTACATTCCTGTAATCCCAGCTACTCAGGAGACTGAAGCAGGAGAATTACTTGAACTAAGAAGTCGGAGGTTGTAGTGAGTGGAGATCATGCCACTGCACTACAGCCTGGTGACAGAGTGAGACTCCATCTTAAAAAAAAGAGAGAGAGAGAGAGAGAGAGAGAGAGAGAAATAAAAAATGATTAGCATCATTTCGTTTATTGCTTTTTTTTTCAAGGTGTTTAACAGTAACCACTTCTAACAAATTTCAGAGATTTTTTTTAAATTCATAATCTGTTTATTTCAGGATAGGCATGGGTCTAAATTCTCAGTCAAATCTTTGGCAGTGGCTAAAATGAAAGGACAAACAGCAACTCACCTTCCTTTCCTATTCCGATCTACACGAATACTTCTTTTCCTTCTTTATCTATACAGCCATTCAAAGTATGGATAACTGCTGGTGGCCTTCTAACACAGTGTGATCCTACCCAGGAGGCTTCACCAGTCAAATGAAGTGGTAACAACTACCTAATCTTTATTACACATCTAAAAATTTCTAAATGTCAAGTATGAAAAACTGAAACAAAGAAATAATTAGTAAAGCACGTATCTCTAATTATTTTACTTTGAAACTCAGCTTTCACTTCTTAAAAATTTCCTCAATTTTTTAATACAAGGTTACTTCCTTAGTAAGATTTTTATAATACAACTTTAAAATTAAGAAGTAATATTATGCTTAATTGTGAAAAACTAAAATTGAAATCGGGGTGAGAGGAGTATGCTAATTATCATCACTAGCAGTAAACATTATCTTACAAGTGTTAGCCAACACAGTTAAATAAGTAATTGAAAATAAGAATATAAATAATATAAATATGAAAATGGAAAAAATAAAATGGTAATTATTTACAGATGATATGACAGTCTATCTGGAAACTGCAAAATTATCTATTGAAAAATCATTAAAATAGTAAGGTGTGTCTTAATGCAAATGGTTTATAAAATTAATATGCAAAATCAATACCTTCCCTTCACAGATATCTCCACAACTTTTATGCATAATGTGTTTCTGAAAGGCACTACCAAGGCCAAACAATGCATATACACAATAAAGAGAAGGTGGAATGTGGAATATGGAATATAACATAAAAAGTTTTATGAACATATTAAATAAAGGTATTTCTTTAGTAAATGAGGTAGGATGTAAAGCTAATAAAATGAAGCATCTATGTGCATTTTCACACTAACCCCTACAAGCTAACATGTTCTTTCCATCTGGCTCCTAAATTCCTTCTTTCACAGTAGGAACTAAAAAGGAGGTCATGACACTTCTATGATACCTCATGGTCAAAATTTATGAGTCCTTTTTATACATCGACTTTTCTCATTATTGTATCATTATCTTAGATAAGTGTCTTCTATCCATAGGAATTCAGAAACATATTTATTTGGTAATACCTTCACTGAAACTTAACCTAGTAATAGAGCTGAAGAGAAGAATAGCTTTACTAAGCCTGAAGTCATAAGATAATTATAGAATCCCCATTTATAGCACACTGTTTTGATACATTCTTTAATGCTATCTTTCCAACATTTAATATATGTCCCTTTTTGTTCATTTTCATCACAATTAAACAATAATTGCATATAGACAATGAGTAGTCAGTTGAGGCTGGTTTGAGCTTTTTGGCAAGTCTGACTATTTTAATTTTTGCCTCAATTGTAACTAATTTTAGAAGACTTATGCTTCCTATCACTAGTATTAGCATATTTATTTTCCACTTTTCCCAGTAATTTTCTAAAAGTGCTAAGAAAAAAATGGAATATATAGTCAACTATTTCCACAAACATAGACCCAAAAATATCCAGACTGCGAAATTCAACTACTAGCTGTCAAGGGGGCAGGTTAGCATTTAAAATAGCTTAAGTTGTGTGTTTATTAGCTGAGAGATGAAAACTTAAATTTGGAAAATGAAAAACGGTTTAGAAGTAGCATTACACTATATGATATACAAGTGGGCAAGTTGCATAAGACAATGTCACAAAAGTTGAAAATGATTACAGAGACAAAATTTTTTTAATTACTAAAATAGCAATAGAAAAGGTTAAGAATTTAGGAATAAATTTGTTCCAGTTATCTATTGTTATATATTAAATCACCCCCAAATTTAGTGGCTTACCAAAACAATGATCATTTGGTTATCTCTTATAATGTCTTAGGCTCAGGCATTCAGAAAGGTCTCAGCTCAAAGACTTTGGCTTAGCGCTTCCCTTGAAGGTGAGGTCAGATAGTGGCTGAAACTGAAGCAGCAGGGCACAGGAGCAGCAGGGCTTCCTCCAAAATTGGTGGCCTCAAGGTAATTTGCAATCAGCCTTCTTACATGGCAACTATAGACCTTAAGAGAGACCATTCCACCTTTAAAAGGTGAAATCTGTTTCATAGCCTAGCATTGGATGGAAATGGAAAGCATTTTATGTCATAAAAAGCATAGCCTCTGAAGTCATGAAGAATCACTTCCATTGCTTTCTTTTGGTTGCGAATGAGTTGCAAACCCACCCAGACTGAAGAAGAGAATTTGACTTTACCTCCTGATGGAGGCAAGGCAAGAGTTGCAAGGTACGGTGAATATATTGCAATTTTCTTTGGAAAAAAAAAAAACTATCCGCCACCAAATCTGCAATGAACTATGCAGAATCCACATGGAAAGAACTATATAAGCTTAAAGTAAGTTTAAAAAGAGAATATTAATAATCATATTTTAAAATGTTTAACATTATATGCCAATAAGAAATTTCAAATTAAAACAATGTTGAGATACTACTACAGGCCTCTTAGAATGGTCAGAATTCAACTAACAACACTAAATGCTGACAAGGATGTGGAGCAACAGGAACTCTGATCCATCGCTGGTGGGAACGCAAAAGAATGCAGCCAGTTTGAAAGACAGTTTGGCAGCTTCTTTCGAAACTAAACAAATTTGTATCATATGATCCAGCAATTGATAGGGGTATATGAGAACTCCCTAAACTTTCCGCCCAATTTTCTATGACCCTAAAACTGCTCTAAAAAATACAACCTATTTTTTTTTTAAGAAAATGAGAGGGAGAAGATACAGGTTGATAGATGTTCTTGAGTGGTAGAACATATCATATCATAAGATGCCAATGTCCCCAAAGTAAATTTATCAGCTTAATACAATCTCAATCTAAACTCTAATGGGATTGTGTTTTGAAACTTGACAAAATGATTTTAAAGTTGGTATTGAAGAGTAAACTATTAACCTGAGGACTTAAAGAGTCAAAGACCAGAGGAAATGACAAACTTCCTAGGAGTGCTGTGAGGATTGAAGGAATCAACAGAGGTAGAGCACTTGGAAAACGTCTGGAGTAGAACAAGTGCTCAGTAAATGTTAACCATTATTGGACTGAAAAATGTATCTATATGATTACTCCTAATATAATTCTTCTCAAGGTGGGAAACAGAATGAAAATGACTTGAGGTGAAATATATGGGACTAATGTGTGCTGTAGTAAAAGAAAGAAAATAAATGATTTGGTAAGTAGAGGGACAAGTGAAATCTAGAGGGTCAATTTTAAGATAAAATAAAACCATATCTGTGTGCTATGTGCATGAGTCTGTGAGAAGGGAAAATATGATCATTTATGAGAGTTAAGGGACAGTTTCTGGATTCCTTCCCTTGAATAGGAAATAGGGAATAAGCTATATGAATATAGCTCACAAGCAGAGGAATAGTCCTGACCTAGCAGTTTATTCTTACTCTCAAGAGAGGGAACAAGTTATATGGATACAGTTGCTAGTAGGAAGGTATGTAGTCAAGCCTGGTAGATCAGATTCCCCAGACACTGCATGCTAACAACCTCCCTAAGTAATTGTTATTCTTCATAGAGTTTGACAACCACTACTCTATACAAACACATTCATGTATGGGAAACTGAGGCTTAAGAAAACAAAAATATTTGTTGTCTCAGATTGAATACCTCTTTTGTAGCATCATCAGGACAAGCTTCCAGCCTTTTTCGTTTTCACTATACAAACACTAATAAAGTGAAAATGAGTTTTATAGAGAGTTAGTAAACGTTCTTCTATAACCATGTAGTCATTTGATCTTAATATGGACAATCTACTTCAAATTTTCCAGCTTTTACAATTCACTGTGAAATATGACACTAAGTTAATAGTGTTAAAGACTAATTTGAAGACTGTCTCAAAATCCAAAAACACAAATAAAAATAGATTCCTACATTTTTATATAAAATAATGCCATTTGAAATTTTTGTTCAGCACAACCCATCTTTGTAAAAAATAAAATAAAAACTTCTGCTGTGCCATTTATTAAATCTTGCTGATTGGTTTAGGACATAATTTTCTATTTACTAGAATATTTTTCCTGAGATAGAGATTGAATTCATGACTTTCATTGTCTCACTGTCCTACATTAAGTTCACTCAGAGGAATTTCTTCCCACATGGATTAAAAGCATGTATGCCTAGCAACACGTTGTTTGCTTTTTTCTTCAACTTTTAAGTTCTGGGGTAGATGTCCAGGATATGCAGATGTGTTACTTAGGTAAATGTGTACCATGGTGATTTGTTGCACAGATTAACCCATCACCTAGGTATTAAGTCTAGCATCCATTAGCTATTCTCCCTGATGCTCTCCCTCCTCCCACCCCTCTCCACAGGCCCCAGTATGTATTGTTCTTCCCCGTGTGTTCCTGTGTTCTCATCCTTTAGTTTCCATTTATGTGAGAATATGCAGTGTTTGGTTTTCTTTGCCTGCATTAGTTTGCTGAGGATAACAGCTCCCAGCTCCATCCTTATCAATCCAGTTCCTTTTTATGGCTGCATAGTATTCCATGGTATATATGCAGCACATTTTCTTTACCTAGTCTATCATCAATAAGCATTTGGGTTGATTTCATGTCTTTGCTATTGTAGATAGTACTGCAATGAACATATGCATGCATGTATCTTTATAATAGAATAATTTATATTCCTTTGGATGTATACCCCATAATGGGATTGATGGGTTAAATGGTATTTCTGCTTCTAGGTCTTTGAGGAATTGCCATACCATCTTCCACAATGGTTGAACAAATTTACACTCCCACTAACAGTGTAAAAGTGTTCCCTTTTCTCTGTAATATCACTAGTATCTATTGTTAAATGACTTTTTAATCATTGCCATTCTGACTGATGAGAGATGGTATCTCATTGTTATTTTGATGTGCATTTCCCTAATGATTAGTGGTGTTAAGCTTTTTAAAAATATGTTTGTTGACTGCATAAATGTCTTCTTTTTAGAAACTGCATGTTAGCATGCAGTTTGAGAAGAGTCTCTTCATTGCTCATGTTTTAATAGGGCTGTTTTTTTCTTATAAATTTGTTTAAGATCCTGTGGACTCTGGATATTAAACCTTTGTCAGATGGATAGATTGCAAAAATTTTCTCCTATTCTGTAGGTTGTCTTCATTCTGATGACAGTTTCTTTTGCTGTGCAGAAACTCTTTAGTTTAATTATATCTCATTTGTCAATATTTGCTTTTGTTGCAATTGCTTTTGGCATCTTTGTCATGAAATCTTTGCCCACGTCTGTGTCCTGAATGACATTACCTAGATTTTCTTCTAGGGTTTTTATAGTTTTTGGTTTTAGATTTAAGTATTTACTTCATCTTGCGTTAATTTTTACATAAGGTAAAAGAGAGGGGTCCAGTTTCAGTTTTCTGCATATGACTAGCCAGTTTTCCCAGCACCATTTATTAAATAGGGAATACTTTCCCCATTGCTTGTTGTTGTCAGGTTTGTCAAAGATCAAATGGTTGTAGAGCAATACATTGTTAATTAAGAATATTCTTAAGCATGTGATGTAATGCCCTCTCATACTAATTAATGCTAATATATCTCTAATTAAGAATTTGGAATACTAATATTTCTCTAATTATAAATTTAAAACATATTCTTCCATGCACTACTGCCACCCTATCAAAAGGATCACAGAGAAGGATATGGAATGTTAGTATCCGAGAAGAAAGTGGAAAGACACACAACTTAAAGCCAAAATAACTGAAGAGATTTAGTATAAGATATCTGAGAACCAAGCTATCCATTCACTGGGCTGAAAAGTCAATCTCTAGATGTGAGAGTTGATATCCCTCTCTTTCTCTCTTTGTGTGTGTGTGTGTGTGTGTGTGTGTGTGTGTATCTGTGCTGGTGATAAGATGGCCAAAGGTTACATCAATAGAGAGGCATCCCCCACTATTTAAAAAAATACACACATAAAGAACCACACATCTGTTCTAGAATCAATTACTAACATAATTCATACTTCACTGTCAGTATATAATGATCTTTTAATAGTAAGTCCTTATTGATTTCAACTCTATGATATATGAAAAACTCTATTACTGAGCCCCTGAACTATGCAAACTAATTATACTCCTGTAGTGACTAAAAGTGTGTTTACAATTGTTATTGATAGTCTTGTTGTCAACTCTTCATAGAGGTTTACTGCACTTTGTGATATAACCTCCACATCAAAAGTGAAGCAGTTGCAGACCCACAGCATCTACCCTCCCTGGAATGAGGATATGGGAGGTGTGAGCAAGATACTTGAAATCACACAGGACCAAAGGGAAGGGGACAAGAATGAGGCAAATATCAAAATCAAGACACAATATCTCAGAACAGGGCATTCTAGAAAGACTATGCAAGCCATCGGCTTAGGCCTGAAATTCTGAAGTTTCTGAGCCAGGCCCGCAGCCATCTTCAAGGTGTAGGTCCAGGCATTAGAATTCTTCCCTCTAAACTCTACACTCTAAAACAGCATGGACCACATGTGGTTTTGTTCACCATTGTAGCCTTAGCACTTAGAATGGTGTCTGATTCACTGTAAGCACACAGTAAGCCTTGTTAAATTGGTGAATGAGTAAATGAATGAACAGGAATCACTGCCTTGGATGGCAAGTAGTCAACCCAAGTAGTTTTTATTTCTCTTGAAGAAATGAAATGTGTGTTGCTAGGAAAATTACAAAGACACTAGCAAGAAGCAATAAAGCAAAAGTCACAATTTAAGGAGATGCAGTACAGTTAAGAGGAGGTGAGCTGGTCGGTTGTATAGAATAAATAAGAACAGAAGCAAAGAAGTATCTAGATAAAAAGACAGCCACAGAAGTCATGAGCAAGCAGCAGGTATCCAGTAGTAGAGTAGAAAGATGAAGGAGCAATGTCTAGCAGAGTGGCCCTTTTGTCCCCAGAGCCACTGTCAAAGTATTAAAGGGTTGCCTTCAGCAAAAGAGGTGCTGCCTTGCTCTGAAGGTTAAGCAAATCTCTTTCCTGATGGAATGAGGGAGGCCCAAGACCAAAGGAAAACATGAGGATACAAAAGAGCATCTCCCTTACCTTAAGAGGAATCTAACTGTGGTGTAATGAGCTTGCCATGACATCAGGCTGAAGGTCAAAACTCATGTGCACAGGAATCCACACTTCAGGCTCTCCTTTTAGGCAATCTAACCTCAGGCATCTACCAAGTGCCAGACCCAAGGCCAACCACTTGGGAGCACAGTGGTGAGCAACAGAGGCTCAGCTCTTCCACCTGGAACTTCCAAATCTGGCAAAGATTGGCAGATAGATATTAAACAACAACTTAATCACAAAAAAAGTATTTATAATTACCACTATTTTGGTGAAGGAAAATGACACCATCAATGAGACATAGCATCTGGAAAATTACAAAATTCAGAGTCAGCTACAAGATTCCAGATGGATGATTAAATATTAGATCTTTTCCACTGAAGATGTTTATTACAACTGAAGAATAAAGGAAAACATTTTGTTCTTCCTTTAAGTACCATTGATTGAAGACAACCACAGGCTCCTACCTTAAATTCAGGATGTCATTTTCTCTTTTTCATAATAGAGCATTTTCTTTTTCTGTTAATCTAAAGAAATATACTTTAAATGACATAGAAAATTTCTGTCCTTAGAATTACGTATGTGTGGGAATATAGCAAATAAACACACAGGAAGAGAGAGCTTGTGCACGCACCTCAGGAAAACATGCAATGCTCAAACCATATGTTTTCAGTTCCTCTTACAACTTCAGAGAGTTTTGTACAATTTCCACACCATAAAAAGTTTCAGTAACTAAGAAAATCCCTGTAAAACCTAAATGCAAAAGACATAAAGTTGTAGCAGTGTGCTAAGGAAGTGAGAGTTCCCAAGCTAACTGGATTAGCAACCATGATGATTGAATAAAAGCACTTTCTTATTACCTACAAATTCTTTTCAATTAGGTGAGAGAAAGAAGCTTGACTGCTCTTCCAAAATTAGATCTTAGATATAGGTGAGCCCAAAGAGTTTAATTAAAAGGTGAAGATTAAATACAGATGCATGTGAACATTCTATAATGAAGAGCCTACCTGAAAGGATTCCAGTGGGATTTGTTGATAGTGTCCTCAAGCAGTATGGCAGCATTTTTAATCTACATTACTTAGGAGACACCATTTACTGGGCCTATATCTTGAGGTCTTCCCATTCTGAAGATGTTCTGCATATGGAAATCTTCTCAGAGAAGTTCACCATTGCTGATTTCCATTAGCAGGAAAATTTTTAAGAAATAGCATTGGAGTTATGTCCAAGAGGAAGTCTTTAAGCTACGACTAAGTACGTATCAACGCAGATCACTCTCTGAGTAGAAACTTTAAAGGCTTATAAAACATGGAGGCAGTACCGATTTCATCCAACTCTAGTAGTAGTACTGCTGGGCCCCCATTTTTTCTCATGATACCAAACCAGCTAAGTGTAAGCTTCCATTTCTAGAAGAATTATAAGAGAAGGAAAAATGATTGGTGTAGTGACAATACTGGATAGTACAGCATCATGGACTCTGAATTCAAACAGGACTGAGAGTAAGTCCCAATTCTCTCACTCACTTGCTGAGTCAACTTATACAAGTTGCTTAATTTCTCTGTACCTCCATTTCCTCATTTGTAAAATGGGTATAACAACAGGACCTACTCACAGGATGATGAAAATGATTAAATGACATCTTCAATGCATAGCACTTAGCACACTGCTTATCACATAAGAGGTGCCGAACAACCTCCTTCATTTACTCCACATTTATTCAGTAAATATTTATTGAGTAGCTGCTGTGTGTCATGCATTGTGCCTCTTTTGTACTTATGAAGTCAACTTTCTTGTAGAACATTATGTAGACATAATGATGGTGATGATAAAGATACTGATGATTGTGATGGGATGATGATGATGATGATGGTGATGAAAACAGAATACGAATAGCAAATTACTATTGATTTGCTCTTCGAAGTTTTACCTCAAATACTCTTAAAAGTCAGGCAGTGTTATAATTGAGATGTAACTGACTCACTTGGGGATGAGATTAGGCTGACTCTTATCCCTGTTCTATAGCCACGAAGGGCCTCCTAAGCTAATTAATGCTATAAACAAGATGGGAGGGGAATTTTGCCTGCATCAGAGATCAGTTATTTCCAAGCACTTTTGCCTGTAATTTTCAAACAAGCACTGTAATTGCGAAGTAAGCAGAAGCCAGCGTTGCTAAGCCTGGCTTTGCACTCATTACCAATCACCATTATCCGCTCATTAATGCCAGTCCTAGAGCTGGCAAAAGCCCACTCGGCCTCATCCTAGTTACTGTGCTGAAATGCAATGGAGCAAAATGCCATTAAAGATTACCTACTGCTCTAATTCAAACTTCTGGAATACTGCAGTAGGTAAGAACACGGCCTCTAGAGTCTACCTGCCTGGATTCAAGTCCAATTTGAGTCCACTTTGTCTTGTACAATATTGGTCACCTTATTTAACTTCTGTGAACCTAAGATGGGATTATTCCACTGTACCATGTGGATAATGACAGTACCTATCTAGTAGAACTACCAGCTGGTTTAAAGAGATAATCTATGTAAATTGTTTCACACAGGGTTGGCCCATAGTAAGCACTTAACAAAACTTAGCTGCTACTATTTTATATAATGATCATGACTATTCTGACCATCAAATGGAATCGGCAAGACTATAGTGGGTAAGGAAGGAGTCTTCTTTTGAGAAGACGCAAAAGGTCTCCAAATTTTCAGAAGGAGAAAAATGGTGAAAGATAAAATATCCGTGCTCCATCTCATTATTAAATATTGTACTAATCCTCAAATGAAAGTCTCTTACGTTTCTTACAAATACGAAAAAAAATCCTAAAGGAGAATTATACTGTCACCTTATGTCAGCAGCCTACCTTTTAAAATAAATTAGTGAAACAACTTAAAGAATTGTTTGCATCTAGGTTGCCAAAAGACCAATTTTTATTTTACTTATTTATTTGGCCAAGGGAGGCAGTGGATGGGGAAAGAGTTGCATTTCTCAAAGTCAGGTTTATTGATCTTTCTAAGTGCATTATCAAGGTAAGATGTGTAGTCACCAACTGCTTTATACTAGCTGACTTAGCGGGCAAACCGAGCCCCAAGGGATTTCATTTTCACCTTAGAAAGCGTACTTTCAAAGTCAAGGTAATCCTATTAGGCCTTCATACTGTATTCCTCCTTCAACTAAATCCAAGATATCGCAGCGTTAACTTACCAGTGGAAAAAAAATGGGTGTACAGTTTCTAAATGTTTAAATGTTATCTACTTACTGAAGCACGCTTCTTAGCCTCAACTTTTTTTAACCATTCCACACAAGGAGTACCTCCAAATCTACTTTGCGGTGACAAAACTCTACAATTAAATGTAGATCACTTCAACACAGTCATATTTTTTAATGGAAAATATTTTGACATTTCTGAAATGAATGTTGAAAGAGCCACAGTACAACTCTGTTTTGTTTCATCTTGCTTGAAGCTGTAGCTTGACTTGGAGAGTTCCCCGGTTACAGAGTAGTTTTTTTTCTTCCCTCCAGGTGAATATTTTATTTACTCTTTTCCCACTCCCTTCTCCCAAGTAAAATAACCCTTCTCTGAGCATGTCCAGCACTTGAAAAATATAATTTCCTGTTGTTCTTTCTAAAATGATTTGGGACCTGGGCAGCTTCACTCTTGTACTTGACAAATAATCATTCTTGATTGAGAAATGGAAGAAAAGTGAAAATGCTTCCAGTAAAACAGATTTAAAATGTGAAGCTGCTCCACTGTAACACACAGTTGTGGAAACACACCCATTTCATGAAAAAGTACTTCAGAGTAAACCTGTGTGTAAGTGAGCAATATTTAGCCTTCATTCATCTCCCCTTCACCAAACTGGGGTGACAGAATGCTTCAAAGAAGCAAGAAGCCTGGTCTCTGGATTTCACAGCAGGTAGAAAGGGACAGCTAATTAACTGGTGGCCAGTTTCTCTTGATGAAATATACATATCACACAGTCATGACTGAATGACACATTAGCCCAAGGAAAAGTTCAGAAACTTCATGACCAGCTCAACATGAAGAGCGCAGGATCAAAGATGACTAACACTGAAGATTTCACATAAAAAGGAAGCAACCCTGAGGAAAAAATAAGCCCTCTTCTACACCTATTTTCTTAACGGGAAAAAAATTTAGAGATTTCTATAAAATTTTAACAGAATTTGGTTCTTTTAGCAACAGATATTCTATAATAAAAAAATGTGTTGTGCAATTCAAATAAAGTAAAAAGGGAAGGCATTGTTCTAATGTCTGTAAGTGTGGTAAGAACACTTTCTATTTTTAGTGGCACCTGTCATGATTTTATGAAATACACATAGTTTAACTGAATCACATGACAGGTATGTACATATGTGTCTTCTTAGGCTTCATCTAAACCATTTCAGAAATCATGGGGATGGAGACATCTGGTTTAAAGGATATAACTAAAAGCCTGAATCTTTGATGTCATATTCTAAATCTATATTTCTTCATGCATCCAGATCTGTAAATACTGCCTCACCCCATGTATTAGTCTGTTTTCATGCTGCTGAGAAAGACATAATCAAGGCTGGGCAATTTACAAAAGAAAGGGGTTTAACTGGACTTACAGTTCCACATGGCTGGGGAAGCCTCAGAGTCATGGTGGAAGGCAAAAGGCACATCTTACATTGCAGTAGGCAAGAGAGAATAAGAGGCAAGCCAAACAGGTTTCCCTTTATCAAACCATCAGATCTCATAAGCTGTATTCACTACCAAGAGAACAGTATGGGAGAAACTGCCCATGATTCAATTATCTCCTACCTGGTCCCTCCCACAACACATGGGAATTATGGGAATACAATTCAAGATGAAATTTGGGTGGGGACACTGAGCCAAACCATATCATTCCATCCTTGGTCCCTACCAAATCTCATGTCCTCACATTTCAATACCAATCATGACTTCCCAACAGTCCCCCAAAGTCTTAACTCATTTCAGCATTAACTCAAAAGTCCACAGTCTTAAGTCTCATCTGAAACAAGCTAAGTCCATTTCACCTATAAGCCTGTAAAATCAAAAGCAATTTAGGTACTTCCTAGCTACAAAGAAAGTACAGGCCTTAGGTAAATACACCCATTCTGAATGGGAGAAATTGGCCAAAACAAAGGGGTATTGGCCCCATGCAAATCTGAAATACAGCAGGACAGTCAAATCTCAAAGCTCCAAAATGATCTCCTTTGACTCCATGCCTCACATCCAGGTCACACTGATGCAAGAGGTGTGTTCCCATAGTTGTGGGCAGTTCCGCCCGTGTGGCTTTGCAGGGTATAGCCCTCCTCGTGGCTGCTTTCACGGGCTAGTGTTGAGTGTCTGCGGCTTTTCCAGGTGCACGGTGCAAGCTGTCGGTGGAATCTACCATTCTGGGGTCCAGAGGACAGTGGCCTTCTACTGACAGCTCCACTAGGCAGTACCCCAGCAGGGACTCTGTGTGAGGTTCCAACCCCTCATTTCCTTTCTGCACTGCACTATCAGAGGTTCTCCGTAAGGACCCCACCCCTGGAGCAAACTTTTGCCTGGGCATCCAGGTGTTTCTGCACATCTTTTGAAATCTAGATAGGGGTTCACAAACCTCAATTCTTGACTTCTGTGTATCTACAAGTTCAACACCATGTGGAAGCTGCCAAGACTTGAGGCTTTCACCCTTTGAAGCAACAGTCCAAGCTATACCTTCTTCCGTTTTGGTCATGGCTGGAGTGGCTGGGACACAGGGCACCAAGTCCCTAGACGGCACACAGCACCGGGACCCTGGGCCCAACCCATGAAACCATTTTCTGCTGGGTCTCCAGGCCTGTGAGAGGAGGGGCTGCTGTGAAGACCTCTGACAAACCCTGGAGACATTTTCCCCATTGTCTTGGGGATTAACATTTGACTCCTTGTTACTTATGCAAATTTCTGCATTCTATCACATTGTCAGACTGCAAATTTTCTGAACTTTTATGCTCTGCTTCCCTTATAAGATGGAATGCCTTTAATAGCACCCAAGTCACCTCTTGAATGCTTTGCTGCTTAGAAATTTCTTCCATCATGTACCCTAAATAATCTCTCTCAAGTTCAAAGTTCCACAGATCTCTAGGGCAGGGGCAAAATGTCACCATTCTCTTTGCTAAAACATAACAAGAGTCACCTTTGCTCCAGTTTCCAACAAGTTCCTCATCTCTATCTGAGACCACCTCAGCCTGGACCTTATTGTCCATATCACTATCAGGCTTTGAGTCAAAGCCATTTGCAATGGTTAGTACTGAGTGCCAACTTGATTGGATTAAAGTATACAAAGTATTGATCCTGGGTGTGTCTGTGAGAGTATTGTAAAGGAGATTAATATTTGAGTCAGTGGGGCTGGGAAAGGCAAACCCTTAATCTGAGTGGGCATAATCTAATCAGCTGCCAGTGTGGCTAGAATATAAGCAGTCAGACAAATGTGAAAAGACAGACTGGATTAGCCTCCCAGTCTACATCTTTCTCCCATGCTGGATGCTTCCTGCCTTCAAACATCTGACTCCAGTTTCTTCAGTTTTGAGACTTGGACTGGCTCTTCTTGCTCTTCAGCCTACAGAGATGGATTGCTGCGGGACTTTATGATCAGGTGAGTTAAAAATTCATAAACTCCCATATATATATATATATATACACATTCCATTATTCTGTCCCTCTAGAGAACCCTGACTAATATGCCATTCAACACATCTCTAGGAGGTTCCAAACTTGCCCACATTTTCCTGTCTTCTTCTGGACCCTTCAAACTGTTCCAACCTCTGCCTGTCACCCAGCTTCAAAGCCGTTTCCACATTTTTTAGTGTCTTTTCAGCAGCACCCCTCTACTGGTACCAATTTACTGTATTGGTTCATCTTCACACTGCTGATCGACACATAACTGAGATCAGGCAATTTACACAAGAAAGAGATTTAATTGGACTTATAGTCCCACATGGCTGGGGAAGCCTCACAATCATGACAGAAGGTAAAAGGCACATCTTACATGGATGGCAGCAGGCAAGAGAGAGAATGAGAGCCAAGTGAAATGGGTTCCCCTTATCAAACCATCAGATCTTGTAAGACTTATTCACTACCACCAGAACAGTATGGGAGAAACTGCCCCCATGATTCAATTATCTCCCACTGGGTCCCTCCCACAACACATGGGAATTATGGGAATACAATTCAAGATGAGAATTGGGGGGAGACACAGAGCCAAACCATATCACCCCATTAGTGGAACCATCCGGTATAACACTCTGAATAGGTCATGGCCCAAAGAATCTCTTGGTATTATATAATTATACCACATTCATAGGTCAGAGTAATCCTAAATAGGTATACTTTTCTAGCAAGAAAATATTGACATTTTGCTATTTAAAACAACTCTTGTTTCATTATAACTTACTGGTTCTAAGCTACACTTTCATTTCCCCAACAGGGATTCTTGAAGCTTGCAAGAGTGTTGTAGCACGTTAAAGCAAAAATAGCTTTAAAATATTAAGAGCCACATTCTCTGATGAAAAATGAGACACAGATTTTGTGTCACAGCAAACAGGCTAAACACTGTCTCTCCTCAACAAGTGGGTAGAGAAGGGAAGACTAAAACTAGCATCTATTACCGTTTACTACATGCCAGACCCTAATTTTATGGCATCGTGTGAATTTACTTTCCTCCAGCCCAGTACTATTAACTCCATCTTTTGCTAATTGTGAAAAGAAAAAAAATGTCATGAAAGGTTTGAGTAAGTAAGGTGCCTTACAAATATCAGCAACTAGTATCATAAGCTCTCTCAACTCACTGTCTACACACAACCAGCCCCCAAGGCAGCCTTGGTTCTGCTATTCCTCTCCAGAAACAACAGATAAAACAGCCAATTGTGCTTTTCCTGGAACACTTTCTATGTCCACAAAATGATCCAAGGATTTGGATTTTTATACAGAACATTCAGACAATCTCTTGTGATCCTGCTTCTGCTGGGGAGGTTGGCAGGAAAGGAGGTTCTTTGAAAAACAAAACAAAACAATAATAATCTACCTGAATATCTTGGAGAAAACTGGGGATGCATTCTGTTCCTTGTTCATTAGAATGACTTTCCATCCAAACCCTCGATGGGATGTGGAAAATGAAAAAAGTTTTCAGGGTAACTTGATCCAAAATATCTTTCATTAGATCTCTTGTTAAACTCAGATTATCCCAAACTGTATCTGTTTTCCACTTTTTAAAACATACATATTTACAATAACTTCTTTTTGTGAATTTTATTAGTTTATTTTTTTCACTTCAGAAGGCAAATGCCTCAGTTTACATACCTGAGATTTTTAAGGAGCCAGAATCGTCAATAGCTTCAAAGAATTCATACCTAAGAAATGCTGTATCACAGAGCAGCAATATTTAGATGTTTGCACTCATCATATCTGTCAACATATCTAAGTGGCTTCCTAACATAATAAAATATGTACTTTAATACAAGCTAAAGAAATAACTGTTCTATTAATATTTCCTAAATTAAATGTAAGTACAAATGTCAGTTGGAGAAGTAACACATGTACATCTCAGAAACTAACACAGATACATGGTAAAAATTAAGAAAATGCTCAGGTGTGGACAAGTCATGTTGAATGACTCTGAACATTATTTAACCTCTTTGGAGCTCAGTCATGACTGGATACTAAGGGACGAACACATAGTATCACAATGTCAATACACCTTAAGTGAGGACAAATAAAAGCCCACATTTTCCAAAGTATTATTTCTATTTTGAGGTTCAAAAGTGTTCTGGATTGTTCCACTCTTGGCATTGGATTCTGAGGAATTTAGAAGAGGGGAAGTAAAAGTACAAATATTTCACTCTGTTGCAATCAATGGCAACACTGTCTACAGCAGAACACACAAGACCTATTTTAAGTTTACAAGTAGCCACATCAAAAAAAGAAGAAATATTAATATGCTATACATAATCCAACATAGCCAAAACATTATTTCAACATAACATCATACAAAAATAATTATTGAGATATTTTACATTTTTATATTAAGTGTTCAAAATCCAATGGACATCTCCATTTGCACAAGCGACATTTCAAGTTCTCCATAGCTCTTGTGACTATTGGCTATCATAATGAACAACATATAGATAGAACATTTTTACCATCTCAGAAAGTTCTATTGGACAGTGTAGCTCCTGGGAATTAAGAACTTAAAAATAGGCAAATAATTGCACCTAGTCTGAAAAGCTTGATCTGAGGACCAGAAGCCAGCTCTTAGATATCCTCAGCTCTTCCTGTATACCAGCCTCTGTGCCTAATGATGTCATCAATGGAGTGAAGCTCAAACTTTCCCATCTACAACATACATACCAATGAAATAAAATGAGGGGCTCAAAACTGCTGATCTCCAAGGTGGCTCCCTTTCAGCTCTCACAGCATCTTGGGCAACCGCTAAGAAAATCTGCATGAACGATATTAACTGACCTTAAAAGGGAGGCTGTTTTCAAAAGGAACACATAGACAGCATTTTGTATTTCAGTGTTATCTCCATTGTATCTTAAGAGGAACACAGAAACATTTGGCTTGAACTTGGCTTTTTCTTTCCCTTTTTGTTTATTGGTGTTTTCCCTGGCAGGTATGGGCACAGGTCCCAGGAGAAGCTCTCCCTTGAAGTTTATCCAGGAGTCTCCTGGTAGCACATTGCTATCATTTAGGAGTTCAAGGTCAAACCCAGCAGCCTCTTTCCTCCTCCGTAAGTGAGGTTGGCAAAAGAAATGACATCTTCCAGAAATGCTTATTATAAGAAGAAAATATATGCTTAACCCATTCAATTAACTCACAAATTTATGGAAGACATGCCACTGTGGGTATCTAAAATTGGTGAATTCAAATGTATATGTTCAACAAGAAACAAAAATTCCTGTACAAAGGCTGCCAGCTACCCTCCCTGCGATCCCACTCAGTGAGCATATGTGCCTCAGAGGGAGCAACTGGTTTCATTTTCCTCGATATTTTAATAACTCTTTGCCCTGAGTATTACCTGGTCTTTTAAATATTTTTAATGAACAGGGCTCCTAAACCCACCCATGTACTTTATTGCCTAGTTAAGGGATTATTAAGAGTATTTTGACTGTACATAATTTTTGTCTTGAGACTGGATTAGATATCCTATCCCTGTTTGAGATGCATATATAAGCACCAGATTTTATGTGATATGTTATCCAAGATGACCCCTTGAAGCTGACACTGTGGTAGGCGAGACAAAGGCATGTATAAAAACAGCTCTAAAATTTGGCAGAAAATCTTAACATATGTTAGTTAAAAGGAAATATGAAACCTCCCCAAAAAAAAGAACTAAATATTTCTGCAAGGTCAAGGAGAAAATATCATGGAAGTTCTTTTAAGAAGGTAAAAGTTGTTATAGGTCCTCAAAGAGAAGGATTTCAAAGAACAGGAATAGGCTAAAGTAACTTTATGCCCAGAAGGAAATCACATAAATAAATTCATGAAAATGAGAAGTGATTCATGGACCTAGGCTCCTTCCTTTTGTGGCTCCACATCATTAAGGACAGAGGTGAGCAAATAAGTATGGCCTGGTTTTGTACCTCAGTGAGCTAAGAATGACTTTTGATTTTTTAAAGGTTGTAAAAAAGTAAAAATAAATAAAAATTTTAAAAATGTGTACTGGCAGAGACAATTCTGCAATATTCACTGCAAATATTTACCATCTGGTTCGTTTCAGAAAAAGCTTGGCAATGCCTGCCTTAAGGCCTCATTGTCTTCTGTATCTGGCAAACAAAAAGAAAAATAGTGTGAAGGGGACTTAGTCCCTTCTTAAAAACCTCATTCCATAATGACACACATCACTTCTGCTTTTCTTCCATTGGCTAGAACTCAGTCACATGGTCACTGCAAATTTTAAGAAGGCAGGGAAGTGTATCCAGCTGTGTGTCTAGGAAGAAAAGGGAACTGTTTCTTGGTGAGGTTATCAGTCTCTGAACACCCTATTAAGGGGTTTAAATTTTCTTCAAAAGACAATGAGGAACAAACCATGAAATAATTCTGAAAACAAAATTGACATGACAAAACTGTTTAAGAGCATCTCCTTACAATAGTAATAAAGAGCTACCTGCAGGAAGCAGAAGTCAGTCTCAAGTCACTGAAGCACTATCACAGACTATGTGCATCTGGCAAATGGCCAGGACCAATTTTTAAAAGTGACCTATTTGTCAATTAAATTTCACCACAATTCAATTAGCGTGGTGATTTTTATGCTCCAGAGAGAACAGGCTATAACAAACAATCAGGAGTTGTGAGGACTCACAATAATAGTAATTCTTTATGGGATGGTATGTGAAAAATATCAACAGCACAATATAAATTTAAAAATAAAGTTCTTTTGAGCTAGGCGCGGTAGCTCACACCAGTAATCTCAGCACTTTGGGAGGCAGAGGCCGGTGGATCACAAGGTCAGGAGATCAAGACCAGCTTGGCCAACATGGTGAAACCCCATCTCTATTAAAAATACAAAAAAAGTAGCTGAGTGTTGTGGCACGTGCCTGTAGTCTCAGCTACTCGGGAGGCTGAGGCAGGAGAATCGCTTTAACCTGGGAGGCAGAGATTGCAGTGAGCCAAGATCATGCCACTGCACTCCAGCCTGGTGACAGAGCGAGACTCCATCAATCAATCAATCAATCAATTTCTGTATAGATGGATAGTGCTGATAATAGTGGAAACACAAGAACCCTATAGGGAACTGGAAGTTTAAAACCAAACTATCTCTTCACTCTGTTATGAAATAAACAAACTTTGAAATCAGAATGACCTCAATTCTAATTCCTACTCTGAAACTAGCTGTGTGACTGAGAAAATCACTTAGTGTCTGTTTTTTTTTTTTTAATTTCATCATCAGTAGAGATTTTAAAAAGAAAATTGTTCTTGCAAACTGTTATAAGGTTTAATAATAATATACAAAAGAAAACTGACCCAGTGCCTGGCACAGAATAAACCTTCAATAAATTTTAACTACCATCATTACTATTGTCATTATTATGCCTATTTAAAGCCTCTTTTGAACAAAAAAAAGTCATTTGTATCCTAAAATAACTTGCAAATCACGCATAATTAACAAAGCATACAAAAATATGTGGTTATAACTTGCTTTTTCATTTCAAACTGATAAGAGAAGCCAAAGTTGAATAAAAGCAATTTCCTTAATTAAAAGGAATCTGATATTTAATTCACAAACAAGGTATTAGAGCCATTAAATTAGAACCAGTCCATTACTTGTACACCTTTGTGGTTTTTCAAAACACTTTACCTTTAAACACATAGAACCTAATGGTTCCTGAATGAAATTGCAAGTGGAGTCATTTTCCATGATGAGATACTTGCATTAGTCACGAGTCATTATTTAGTAATGACAATAAATAAAGATGCATATGAAACAAAATTCTGTGACCTACATCTGAGGCTTTTTGCTTTGTGACAAAATCAAATAATCTAATTATTTAAAAATTATGTATTATTAACTTCATCATTGAGGCATATGGTAGACATTTAGTGAAGATTTGTTGCTATTTAATTAATTAAGAGTGGGTGTGGTCCTTTGGTTTGTAACTATTCTTAAAAGACTCTGTCATCTGCTTTTAAAGTTGAGACACCCACCTTAAGTTGGGTTACCTCAGAAGCAGACAGGCCTGAGACAAGAATATGACTGCAAATAGTTTTTTCAGTGGCTACCTCAAGAAGAGCCAGAAGGGACGCCAGGAAGCAAGATGGGAAAAGGAAAAAAAGAAATTCACGAATTTTGATAAGCACTTTACAACTTTAGGAAAGTAGGGCTCAATCACCTGGGAATCTCTGGGGAACAGTGGAGAACATGCCTTGGGGTTGTTTCACCTGAAGGGAACCTGGGTATTTGCCGATTGGCTCCTAATTGCTGCAGGTTGAAGGCCACACCTGAGCTTGTTCATACCCTGGCACTCTATCTAGCCTGCCGAGGTATGCCAAGAACCCTCCTACAGCCAGAGAAAGCCTCCTGGTTGTACCAAAGAGGGATAGGTGAGGCCCAGACAATGTCTGCCCAAATATCCGAGAAGAAGGGTCTATGGGCCAAGTGTTATCATCATCGCTGATATTTTACCCAAGAGGAAATATTTGTCTTCTATCCTAAAGCATACCAGAAATTCTGATTGTCCATTGTATCAGGGTTCTCCAGAGAAACAGAACAAATAGG
Source organism: Sapajus apella (assembly GCF_009761245.1). Lineage (NCBI taxonomy): Eukaryota > Metazoa > Chordata > Mammalia > Primates > Cebidae > Sapajus > Sapajus apella. The sequence goes on from NW_022436944.1 coordinate 43,012,611, forward strand.
ATGTATATATTAAAAACAGGTTTATTTTAAGAAATTGTCTCATGCAATTATGGAGTCTGACAAGTCCCAAGATCCACAGGGTGAGCTGGCAAGCTTGAGACCCAGGAGAGCCAGTGGCGTAGTTCCAGTCAGAAGGTGGCTGGCTCAAGACCCAGTAAGAACTTATGTTTCAGCTGGAGTCTCAGGTCAGCAGGATAAAAAGCTGATGTTTCAGTTCAAAGGCCACCAGGCAGGAAGAATTCTCCCTTACTTAAGGGATGGTCAGCCTTTTGGTTCTACTTGGGCCTTCAGCTGATTGGATGAGACCTACCCAAATATGGAAGAGCAATCTCCTTTATTCAATCTACTGATTTAAATGGCACTCTCATCCCAAAACACCCTCAGAGAAACACCCAGAATGATGTTTGACCAAATATTAACAATTTGCACTTAAAATTAACCATCATGCCCATTTAATGAATGGAACAATCAGTGTTTTTCAGATTGAGAACTCAAAATACTTAAACTGCTTCATGCTTTCACATGAGACAAAAACTAAACCAAGGGAAACAAATAAAGAAGAGAAATGTCCAAACTTGTCCTCACTGATGAAACACTTTATGACAATGGCTGTATTTTGTGCTCAAATCTGTCAGTCACATATTCATCCCAGCTAGCCTTTGGGTCAGGTGTCACAGATCCACAGGCATGGAGGCTCACTTCTAGGAGTCCTGGATGAATGACTGTGGAAAGGAAGATCTTCCTTTCCTTTCCTTATGATATGAAAGAGAAGTTTTCATACTGAAATAAGAAATGCAGAGGCCAGCCTGCTTTGTAGATAAACCACTTCAGAATCAGTGTCCTAAATAACCCTGAAATTCGAATTCCTGAAAACACAGAGATACTTCCAAATTTAGTAAATGGCTCATGTTTTTCCTATTTTGAATCAATAAGATTTTATTTTCCTAAACATAACTTTTGCACCACAACAATCCCTGACACCACTTGTTAAAGCTTAAAGGTCAAAGGAATCAAATCATGGCTCCTCACTTTTAAAGGAATATATTCTTAGTGAAAATCAAAATGAATGATTGGTTGCTTCTCTGCTTTGGATACATGTATGTCAGCAATCACACCATCTCATGGAAAATTTCACGAGCTACACATGATAAATATATAGCATGTCAGTTGTGAGTACGGTGTGTTTTAATAATAAAACTAATATATTTTGTAACAAATAATATTTTTGTCCAAAAAGAAGGTGTGATTTTTTTTGGGGGGAGGAGGGAGGAATTTGGAGTTTTAGGGTTTTTTTATTGTTGTTATTATTATTATTACCTGGGTGTCAGATAGGAAGAAATTAGCCAGATACTCTTGTAGGTCGTAGGGATATAAGAGAAAATAAACAGATTTTAAAAATCCATGTTCTCATGGAATTTCCATCCAGGAGTAAGGGAGAGGAAATAGAAGAAAATCACTAAAATATAAGTAAGTGCTTGAGAAAGGTAAACTATGTGAGGGGAACAGCAGGAGAGGACTTAGCATTTTAAATATAGTAGCCAGAGGAGGCTGGCTGGGCAGCAGCCTGGAGCAAACACCCTGCAGGCAGAGGGAATAGCGAGTGCAAAAGTCCTGAGAAGCAATATGTCTGACTGGTCAAGAACCCAGAAAGGGGCCAGCGTGATGAACCAGGGAGAGAGCAATAGGGATTGAGGTCAACTGGGGTAAGGGGCAGTGGCTATTTCATGTCAGGCCTTCCAGGTCATCATAAGGACCTTGGCTTTTACCCCAGCTAAAATTAGGCACAGATTCCAGCAGAGATCTGTCTTATGTTTGAACAGGATCCCTTGGTGGCTGTGCTGAAAGTGGAGTCCTGAGGGGCAAAGGAAGCAGCAGGGAGACCAATAAGAAGGCTAGAGAAGTGACCTAGCCAGAGGAAGACAGCATCTGCCTCCAGGGTGATACAGTGCAGCTGATGAAAATGGTGAGATTCTAGACATATTTTAAAGTTAAAGGCAGTATAACTTGCTGGCAGCACCGAAAGAAATGAAAGACTCATAGGCCCTCAAAAATTGTAGGCTGAGTGCCTAGAAGAATGCGTATGCCATCTACTGATAAGAGGAGGTCTAGGGAAGGAGAAAGTTTCAACTCAGGTAGGAACATGTTAGTTGTGAGGCTTTTATTAATTGTTTGAGTAGAAAGTCAAGCCGATTAGCCAGACGTGCCAGTCTAGAAATCAGAGGAGGGGTCTGTATTGCAGATACGATCTGAGGAGTGACATCTATAGAGATGGTATGTAAAGCTGAAACTGGTTGAGGTCACCAAAAAAGAACACTAACAGAGGGGAAAGAAAGTAATTCAGATAGAAATAAGTTACTTAAAACAGTGTGTGGCTGAAAAAAACGTCACTTTTCCCCTTTAAATTCACCTTTAATTATTAGAAAGAGACTTTGGAAAATAAAATAGACATAAAAGCTCAACGATGGAAATTTAAATCACCCATAAGCTCTTTACCCAGGAACACACACTATCATAATTTGGGATATTTTCATAATTAAGATAATACTTCCAGGATTTTCCCTCTGGAATCCCCTTCCACACTCTTCGTGGAAGCCTTTTTCTTCTTCTCCTTTCCTTCTCTTTCTTTACCTAAATAAAATCACCTTTCTGCAACCAAAAAAAAAAATTAATATTTCACATGTATATTGTAACTTGCTTTTTTTGCTTAATAATAGATCATAAGCCAAGCATGATGGCTCACGCCTATAATCCCAGCACTATGAATGGCCGAAACAAGCGAATCACGAGGTCAAGAGATCAAGACCATCCTGGCCAACATGGTGAAACCCCAACTCTACTAAAAATACAAAGATTAACTGGGCATGGTGGGGTGTGCCAGTAGTCCCAGCTACTTGGGAGGCTGAGGCAAGAGAATCACTTGAACCCAGGAAGCAAAGGTTAAAGTGAGTGGAGATGGTGCCACTGTACTCCAGCCTGAGTGACAGAATGTGATTCCATCTCAAAATAATAATAGATCATAAACATTTCCTAAAGTAAACTATATATGAATATGCCATTATTCAATTAATCAGCTCCTCTTGATACTGGACCTTTAGAGTATTTTTAGTTTTTTACTATTATGCATAACGCTGCAATCTTATTTATGCAAATAAATCTGTTTATGCATTTCAGATGTTTTTCTTATGACACACTCCTATAAGCAGAATTTCTTAGTTGAATGCCATGTACATGTTAATGGTTTCTGATACATAGTGTTGAATTGCTCTCAAGAAAATTTGCATTAATTCACACTCATAGAACTCCTTTTTCCTACTCCTGCGCTAAGAAGGTAGTCAATTATTTACCTCTGTAAAATTTAAAAATTAAAAAATGTCATTTAGTGACCAGGCGCAGTGGCTGTCATGAAATATTTCAATGCTATTTCATCCTTTATTTCTAAAGAATTTAAACAAGTTTCATGTTTTTATTGGCTCTAGAATTACCTTTGTATGAATTACTTTGCTTATATAAATTACTTGCTCATATCCTTTGTCCATTTTTCTGAGGTATTAAACTTTATCTTATTGGCTTATAAATATATTAATGATAAAAAGTTCATTTTTGTTTTGGTTTCCCGAGTTCTTTTATTTAAAAAAAAAAGAAAGAAAGAAAAAATCAAGTTTTCTTCCAGATTCTGTCATAAACACCAGAAAGTATAATGTTACTTCCCAAACTTGGTCTAAATTCAAGTGCCAGGAGCTCTAAGATAGTGTTTCTCAAAAGGTGATTCTTAGAGTACCTGAACCAACATTTCCTGGGAACCTTGTTTGAAAATGTAGATTTCTGGATACCAGCACAAACCTACAAAATGAAAATTGCAGGGAATGGGGGCAGATTGAAAATTTGCTTCTTTGACAAGTATTCCAGATGAAATTTTTTTGCACAATAAAGTTGAGAAGCCACTTCCATCAGGTAGAAGGACTACTAGAACTAGCTCTCAGAGCTTTAAGACCATTAATTTAAGTTAGATAGCAACTGTACCAGGGCCTGTGATAATTGCTCCGGACTAATTCACCTTAGGGATCTTCTCAGAATCCACAGTATGAGCCAGGAAGGGGGAGTGACCTAATGAATATTAAGGTAGCCCCTGCCATTATATAACAAGTTATACAAGCACTTACTTTAACTACAGATGCAGATACACAAATCTTCGCATAGCACCTAAAAGACCATTTGGAACACAATGAAACATGCCAAGGAGCGAGCAGTATCTTGTTGAAAACACAAGTTATTCCTGCAAATTTCCCTAAGATCTGTGGATAACTAGGACAAATGCCAGTACAACATACTACCAATTATTTTTAATTAAAAAAGCAAAGCCAGGCATCTTTTTGCCCTGATATTTTTTCCCCTCATATTTTCATGTCCCACCTTTTTTTCTGAGGTCATTTCTGCAGCAACCAACTGTGGGCAAGGAATCCTTGACCACACTCCTCCTGGCAGGGCTTTGGTATGTGGGATGCTTGCCAGAGGCTACCAAAAGAAACTTGAAAACGCAGGAGTTAACTCCCACAGGGAAGTGTTTCTTACAGTGCAATCTTTGAACTAACAGCCTCAGCATCACTTCAGAACTTGCAAGAAATGCATTTCTCCAGCCCCTACTGAATCAAAAGGGTCAGCCCTACTGAATCAGAAACTCCAAGGTACAATCAGCAGCCTGTGGCTTCACAAGCTCTGCAGATGATCCAATGGACTTTAAAGGTGGAAAGCCAAGGGGTGCAGCAGAATCATCTGGAGGTGAAAGCACAGTGCTGCCCCCACCCTGCCTTAGGGCTTTGATTAGCAGGCCTGGAGCAAGACCCAAGAACTTGCCTTACGTAAAGGTTCCCAAGTCATTCCTATGCTGCTGGTTTAAGACCACATTTTGAGAAAACCTGGCCTGGGAAGACCATTAGCCAATACGGACCAAGCATTGGATAGGCAGGTGGGCAAATGAGTCTGTCTTCCATCTCTTAGCGAAAAACATGAGACACATTATATCGGAGACCTACAGGGTCCTGATGCCGTTGAGTTCAGGTTGCCCCCAGCAGCAACCAGTTTAATCACATGCCCTTAGTGTGGCTCTGCTTCCTTCTGTTTCATTTCTCCAAGCCCCATGCTTCAATTCCCTAGGATCACTCCCCAACATTAACAATCTCCACTAGTTCTTGTTTCATGCTCTGAGTTTTGGTGGATCTCATGCTGAACAGAACCTATTTCATAAACCTCACACGCAAGCCTACTATCCCACAGATTTCAATCCATCTCATGAGGCCCATTTGCTCAATGTGCAGCTTGCTCCCCTTTTAATTCAAGTCTTCATATTCATTTTCTTTGGTTTTTCTGATTCTCAGTAAGAACATCCATCTTCTGCCAGAACCGCACTTCATTGTGCTTCAAGAGTATTTTTTCTGTTTTTATTCCAAAATGAACACCTTCTATCCTAAATATTCCTCAAAAACAATACCCATGGCAAGATCATGTGTACATGCCACCAAAATATAATGTCCTATGACATGTGATGGCCATGGGTCTGCTAAGAAGAAAGCAAAACAGTCACTAAGTTTCAGTGGCAAGCTCCTTGTCCCCAGATATCCTCATCTGCTAGGATCCTAAGAGCCCTTTGGTAGGATTTGGCAACAAAACAAAATTTAATTAAACCAAGGCCTTCTATGGCCAAGAATAAAATGCACCAGTTTTGTCAAGAAGAAAAACAACAGTAATGTTGCCACCGCTGAGAAGGGAAAACCAAGCAGAAGTGTTTCCCCTACCAGGCCTGCTGAGAACTTTTACAGCCTACTTTAAAACTGTTCAGATGAAAGAGAAGGATCAGAAAGAAGTCTTCAAGTGTATTTCTCTTTTCTTCCTCTAGCCAGATTTTTTAAAACACAGTGTAGTGAAATAAATAAGATTAATCAAAAAGAGTCTGTGAGAAGAAAAATAATAAATCTCGCAGGCTGCTGTTGTTGTTGTTGTTTTGTTAAGTACAAAACAAAAAAGAGACTGTGCTCTAAAACAGAGGCCTGGTTGCCACAGTGTGGGGGTTTGGGTGCAGGGGAAGATGTACAGAAAGGTTAAATAAGAACAGGGGACTGTACCTGCTGGGAGGAAATTGTACTTAGTAATTTATAGCATGCTGATGTGAGATAAGTCATCTTACCTTTGATGTGGTTTTTGCCTAACTCATTTATTACAACTAATGACTGGAAACCCAGAGCATTTGATTTATTTATCTGGCAACTTGCTAAAGCCCAAAACTAACCCAGAGAGCAAGCAACAGTAAGAAAGCCATCTATCATCTTGAATTAAACGCTTGTTACCGAATCATAAAAATTTGTCCCTTATCCAATCTATGTCCAAGATCAATAATAAAAGGTCATACCTTGGGAACAAGGTGGCTTGAAGCCTTCAACTAAATCTCTAAAATTCTGTGAATTTGAGCTGCAACCTTCAAAAACAACAGGGCATGGACTTTGGCAGCAAATGATCCAATAATTTTAAGTGCTGATGTAAAAATCCTGATTCGCTTGATTTAAAACATAGTTTTACTGTGAATATTTCAAGTTTTGTTTCGTTTTTAATACTTACTGATAAGTATGCAGAAAGAGATACTTTGAGACTTGTATTGCCATATTGCCTATTACTGCTTCTGTGTTTTAAAAATCTGCTTATTGCAAGCAGGGTATGGTCATTTTGTGCATATTGGGTTTAATTTTCTACTAAGCAAATAAAAATGCCTTAATGCAATTTACAGATCTTTTTTTCAAATATTGTATATGTACTTTGATTTCTAGTGCTGTCTGAATGACCCCATGCTGAAAGGATTTCATTTTGCATTTCTAAAATATATACAGAACCCATTAAATGAAAGAAATGTAAGTCATAATTTACATAGGAAAGAAATGCTCCAATCATAACCCAATGATTTTATATAAACAATATGTTCCTGGCTTCATGAGCCCATGACTACAAAATGAGGCCATGTTCTCTTCTGTGTACTCAAACTATTATAGCAAAGTTCTTTCCTTCTTGCCAGAAATCGGCTACCACTCACACCATCTACCCCAAATGACCTTCAGCTGTTTCTGAGACTGCCCCAGGATGCAACCAGCCACTTGTGCATTCAGGAACAAACCTTCCATCCCAATTCTCCCCTCTTCTGGTCTCTTTGTCATTCAGCCTCTACTGCAAATGACCTGCTGTATATCAACAATCCACACGACATGGCTGTCCTCTGCCACCTACTGCTGCTATAAGCAGCCCTCAGGCCTTATCTCAGGGGACCCTGGTTTTGCTGTCCTGATCCACAGAAAGTGTAGGCAGAGGCCTCTGTTGAAGTCCCCAAAATGTCAGGAGACAATCTATTAATAAGACAAAGCTAAGTTTATTCTAGCTCACTAAGGTAAGGAAGAACATCATCTTAACAGAAGTAGAGTGTTTATAGGGATTGGGGTCTGGTCTAAAGTGGTTTAAGTCCTGTCCTTCAAGGTGTGAAACTGGGATTGGGCAAAGTCTGTGACCTAATAGCTTAGGACTGGTGGATACAGAGGTGAGAGTCTGGAAGCAAATCTTGATAACTAAATTGTTGTTTGATAAGTAAGCTGTTTGCCCTCATAAGCACACAGCTAGTTCTGATAAATTGATCAGCAGGAATTTTCTGAAGCAAAGAGGTTATTTATTGGTGGACAACCTTATCTTTCTTAGACAAAGGTTTCCTGGAACAAATAACTAAGTCATGTTAACATAGGTGGACTAGCACCGTATCCATATCTTGTTGACACCTCAGTGTTGCCTCTCAGTGTTACCTTTTCTGTTTGACAGGCCCGGGCCCCACCTAAGTTCTCAAAACTAGTTTCCTGCCCTACTCCAGAGCTGTCTCATCTGACCAGAAGCAGACCATTCCTTTCCATCAAAGCCTTTCAGAACCTCAGAATTGGCCAACTGATTCTCATTCTTGTTTAAAAAAGAGAAAAAGAAAAAACAAGACATTTCCCCTTCCTCCTCTTCCAGACTATGGCCAGCCCCCCTTATGTTCTTGTTTTTGCTGAAGCTTAACCCACGCTTGCAATGGGAACCCCGACTCTCAATAAGGATATGGTCTGGCTCTGGCCCTAGAGCCCAATAAAAGGGACATGTTGGTACATTTCACAAGCCACTTGATCTTTTTCATGGTCTCTTCATAACCTACAAAGTTTTCTATTTTCCAGAAAGCAGGCCTAACACATATGCCTTATGCATCTATGGTAATAGCTTTACCCAGCAATGATTTTCCTTTAAACCATCAAAGAAGAGATTAATTCTAACTGTGGAGACAATGAGAAAATGGTCCATTCTACTCTGCTATGTAAATTTTATTCTAGATAAACTTAATTTTTTTAAGTTCTCATCTTAATAGTTTTTAAAAAAGAAGCTTAGCACAAATAAATGTATAGAAACCTAAACTGAGAAAATGAATGCTGACCAATACATGCCTTCATTTAGCTACTGCTTTTTTTTTTTTTTTTTTGAGATGGAGTCTCACTCTGTTGCCCAGGCTGGAGTGCAGCAGTGCAAGATTTCAGCTCACTGAAACCTCCACCTCCCAGGTTCAAGCGATTCTCCTGCCTCTGCCTCCTGAGCAGCTGGAATTACAGGCACCCATCATCATGTTCAGCTTATTTTTGTAAAGACACAGTTCCACCATGTTGGCCAGGCTGGTCTTGAACTCCTGACCTCAGGTGATCCACTCGCCTCAGCGTCCCAAAGTGCTGTGATTACAGCCACGAGTCACTGCACCTGGCCTGCTGCTTTTTTTAAAATCCATTTAAGGAAATTGTCAATCCCTAAGCTACAGCATTGACATGCAATATAAATAAATATGAGATGCTCCCAGATGATGCCTTCAGTTAGTACCTTAAACCTAAAAACAACTGTGAAGCATCTGTCTCTGGGTTATAAATTCTGGAACCACAAAAGCATTAAGGTCCACCAAAGATTCTATTTCATTAGGCAAATGCTTAAAACTCCAACATCAAGAGAAAATTGGGGTATCTTACAATTAATTCCACAATAAGTACTCTCCTGGGGAAAAAATTTTGAAAGAATATTAGGAAAATTGAAAATATACCTGGTCTGGGATAAGTTTATTACCTTATTTTAGTCTGTGAGTTCATCAAGGGCAGAACCTGTCTCCAGTACCAAACACAATATAATTGTTAAATGAGCATTTGACAATTGACTAGCTAGCTGTCTGGATGAATTAATGACTAAATGAATAACTTGCAAGTAAATCTCTTGGGGCTGAGCACTCTGAATCTGGGTTAAAGATCCTGGACTGCAATCAAATAGAAGTACATCAAGAAAAGCAATCCTTTATTTTGAAAACTTTCCTGATACACAAAATCAGTATGAATTTCTAAGCTCCGCAAGACAGTTATAGGCCAAGAAACAAATCTAGAAATACTAGAGTGTACCAAGATATCAACAGATCCTGAAGCAAGTTACTGGCAGGCATCAGGATCAAGTGAAAGGCTCAAAGACGGAGAAGAATCGGAGTCATCCCACTGAGCTGAAACACTGCCTCCTTTGGAAGGACAGTTAATCCAGACTGAGTTAGGCCTACGGACACTGGTAATACCTTGGTGGATGATGCACACTACAGGGAGCTGCAGAACCTCTGTGCTCTTTGCTTTTCAGTATCTGTTTTTTTGGCTATTGTGGGAGGTGGAGAGAATACTAAAATGTCAAAGCTTCCAAGTACCCAACAAGTAGGTATCCAGCTACCGAAGGGAGAAATTCTTCCAAGCTTCTGCATGGAGGTTCTAGCCAATAAGTGTGAAGATCAAGATCCCTGGCAAATAATCAGACCCTAATATCCCAAGTATCTCTAATACAAGAGTCACATCTACAAAGGCTGCATTCTCATTAATTCTGACTTCAATGGAATTAGTATCTTAGAATTGTCCCTGATCAAAACCTAAGCTTCAAGGCAAAGACATTTCAGATTCTGTTTAAAATCTGATCTTAACACTCCTCATAGTAGCAACTCTTGTTTGGGCCTTGGTATACTTCTCACAAAACCAGTAATAGAATAATTTCTATTCACAATTATAATTTCTAATAACAAGGCCAAGTCTCTGAGTATTAATCTCAATGTTCCTTCTCTTCCTCCCCCCACCCCTCTCTCGAGGGCAATGATTTCCAACCTTAGCAGCACAGCAGTAACATCACAGAAGTTGTTTCTAAAAAGTACTGATTTCTGGGTTCCAACACTGACTTAGTTTAATTGGCCTACTGATGGGACACAGGCGCTCAAAAATGCTTAGGTGACTCTAACATGCAACCAGAATTGAAAGGAAGTGTCCTAGGCCCACGTTCTCTCCCTGAGCACACACACAGGCTGAAACAAAAATTGAAAAGAAATGACCCATCTAAGAGCACAAAGGCTTGGCTTTAGGACCATCTTTTCCCTCCAGTGAGATGAAGGGCTAGGGTGGGGAGGAGCAAGATGAGGACAAGAGTGTGAGCAGTATAGGTGTGTAAGTCCATTTTCACACTTCTATAAGGAACTAGCTGAGACTGGGCAATTTGTAAAGAAAGGAGGTTTAATTGACTCACAGTTCCACATGGCTGCCGAGGCCTCAAGAGACTTACGATTATGGCAGAAGGTGAAGGAGAAGTGAGCACCTTCTTCACAAGGCAACAGGTGAGAGAGAGAGCAAGTAGGGAAGTGCCACAGTTTAAAACCATCAGATCTCGTGAGAAACTCACTATCATGAGAACAGCAAGGGGAAAGTCCACCCCCATGATCCAATCACCTCCCACCAAGTCACTTTTTCAACTCATGAGGATCACAATTTGAGATGAGATTTTGGTGGGGACACAACCAAATTGTATCAACAGGACATCCTTGAAATGGGAAGAAGAAGTAGCGCTTCTGTTGCAGAAGACCTAGAAGAGGGGTGGAGGGTCTTCCAAGGTCAACCTGGCCTTCAGCATGGACACTTCCCTCCTACCATCCCCAATTTACCACTGGGAGTCAACTTGGCCCAAGGCACCAGATGCTCATAAGCCCACCAGACAGCACATACTCTGTGTTAAAATGTGGGCATGAGAGGAGACCCCAGTTCTGACTAAAGTGCAACTTGAGAGAACTGGTGAAAAATTTCCCTGTGGGCTCATCTTGACTTGTTTATATTTCTTTGTTGATATCAATTACCCCCATGCCCTAACCTTGAAGGGAGCTTCACAGGGAAGATAAATCATTTTCAACATCCACAAGATACAGAATGGGATAGTAGAACAAGAACTAGAGAAGGAGCCGCAAGACCAGTGTCCTTCTCCTAGTTCTTCCACCTGCAGGCCATAAGACCTGTGGCAAGCCAATTCGCCCTGATCTACCTCCATTTTCTCACATTAGGAACAACACTACTCCCTCTGCCTTTGTCAAGAGTGGTTGCAAGAATCAGAAGTTAGCATGTGTGAGAGCTGTGTCATAATACAAAAAACGCAATTTGCTGCCGTTCACCATCAATAAGACATGGCTTTGATATTTTTTCCCATTCTGGTATACTTTGGGCCAAACACGGTGGTGAGTTATTAAATATTAAAAGACTTAGCATTTACCCTCGGGGATTTCAAGGAGACAGACTTATTATAAATTCATCTGTACAATGTATAAATAAATTATTACAGGCAAAACAAACTAGAAACATCTAAAAATATAGAACCAATTTTTTTGCAAAGCTATAGAACTTTCATTCACATACAACCAATATTTACTGAGCCTCTTCTATAGCAGCTACTGTTCTAAGCATTGGAACACAGCAGTAAATAAAACAAACCAAAAAGTACATTACAATTGGAAATTGCTCATTTGCCAGCCCGATTAACAAACCACTTTTGAGTGACCACTACATACCATAGGCCCCATGGGTTGATTTTTATAAATGCAAAATTTTCCATGGTTGTGACTTTCCCAGTAGTTTATGTTTGTTTTTCTGTTTCCTTCAAACCAAAGCCATCTTGGTATCTTGTGTTAAGCTACGCCTGCTTTCAAAGACTTTAATTGGGCCTGAATAAATGGTGATTTCAACTGGGACCGTTTGTTCACATAAACAAGAATACATCAGTGCATTTTAGCAGATCTGAACACAGAAGTTTTTACACATTTATGAGCACCCACTAGGAGGTTTATAGGGGGTATCAGGGACAAGTAGACTACAGTCAAGCAGACATCCTATGTAAATTTTTATGGAAATATTTTATGGAAAGTCTGGGTTAAGATTTCAGTAAGGAGAGCAATGGAAATCAAAAGTAATATTCGGGTATTTTCAGTAATGTCAGATATTTTTATCACTCTCATACCCAATAAGGAAGAATGGCCTATCATTTATTTGGTGAAGATAAAACTATATCATTAAATGAGCTGATTTGTGGGGGCAGGAAGAGAATGAATGGGAGAGTAGTGCTTTATTCTTGCGTCACTACAAGCTGCGTACCCAGAATAACTCCTAGGCTCTTACGCATACAATTAGGGACTAAAATAGAAGTAAAGGACAATATAAAACGTTGCCCTCAGACTTAATATAAGGGGTAGTTTTATCTAAGGCAAGAGGCAATGATCAATTATTTACCTTGCACCTCTATATAAAGGTACAACCCTCCATTTTCAGCTTAGAAGTCATCTGCTGTCAGAAAAATAGCCTGACTCTTGCTCCCCTCCAGGTCCAAGAGGGGCATTCCTGACATACTCACACTTCTGAGACTCTGAGCTTCTTCTCATGGCACTTAAATTGCAGGATTATAATTGATTGCTTTCTCCCTATAGCCCCTTCCAGGCTAGGAGCTCCATGAAAACAGTTGTAATTTCTATCTTAGAACTACACCATACAAATGTATGGCCTGTATTTGATATATATTTGTGAAGTTGATGGATGGATAAATAAATTTTGAAAGTGAACACTGCATAACATATATACAAATATCTCATGACAGCAACTGAAGGTAGCAAAATCAAATAACTAAAGTTCTTCAAACTGAATTCTTCATAAATAAGGAAAGGAATTGGTGGGTAACTAGATATCATTATCTCTCTAGCCTATAGAAGGTGCTTTAAAAGTATTGAATGAATAAACAGCTGACTAAGTAGAGAAGATAGAATAGAACTCTCAGAGTTTATCTTGTAATGCATCTATAATACTGGTTGCTTAACTAATTCTGATGCCTGTCATGGGTCTTTATTCCCTCACAATTAGCTCTCTATTCTGTCTCAGAAAAAGGCCATCAATCTCCCACAGTCATTCCCTTCCTAAGCAAACCTAAGATGGAGATTTCTTGGATCTTTCTGAAGTCAGTCAAAGCAACAATATAATCTCTCCTCTGGGTATGCCAGATGAAGCCACTCCCATGCCCTCCTTAATCTTAATGATAAGATTTTACTCAATATTTCATTCAATGAATTCCTTAAGGAAAACAAGCATCAGCACGATTTCCAGTATCCAGTTGTATCCACTTTGGTACATCAAATACATCATTAAGGTATTAAAGAATCTTCTGGTTATAAATGTTCTCTGTCTGTGTTTTCATGTGTTCTCTTTCTAATTCAGCCAATTTTTGATAATTCAGCTGATGGCACTCTAGAATGGAAAACAGTCTTTGTAGAATACATCTCCAGCAAAATTTCCTAAAAAAACTTTAGTCCACTGACTCCCTTCTTCCTGTAAAAACAGGTTAAGATAGTTATTTATTACTTCTGTTTACTTTCAGATGGTATAATTTTAGACCTGGAAATACATGCTATTTTCTAATGAGCCCTCCTTTTCTTTATTAAAGTCTAGCCACAGCGTGAGTTCAGTCATTGGAAAATCTAGTCTAATTTTCAAGCCCTCGACAATCATTTATTTGATTCCAGCCATATTAAAAATAAAATGAGAGGCAAGATAGAAATTGAAATAATTTTTTCTCCCATTCTCAGTATTTCAGATTTTCTTCTAAGCTTAATTTTAATGCCTTTTAGTGTGCTAATCACATATTTGGGGAAAGGCTAATAAGTGGGTTTGTTGAACAGAAAACCCTTCTTTTTCTGGGTGCTTGTGATTTTCTGTTTCCTAGATTTTTATCTCACAGCCTCATGAACCACCGTTTATATTTAAATCACTTGTTCTAACATATAAAGTAGGGGACGAATTTATTGTTCAGTAAGCCACATATGCTAATTAACATGACCTATGGTCTTAATTTTGCCACTGTAGTGGACAATGTCACTGCTTCTTCCAGATAACTCACATAATCATCCCCGATTATATATCTTTTTATTGTCTCTTTATGCAGCACCTCCAACCTTAAGCCTCATTCCCTTTTCTGCATTTGCTACCTGTAGCAATATTCAAGACACTGCTCTTATGCTCCTGGTACCTCCTGGGGCCACAGTCTAGGGCTTCAGATACCTGGGAATTTATATGTCTCTTGGGAGACCAAAGAAGGAGACACTTACCAATGGCTATGCAAGCCCAGCTGCCTTGTCTCAAGTGAGGCCATTTGGAGACATGTTCTTAAGAATATCCCTGTGGGACCACGCTGAAGCTATCCTCCCTAGGACATTACTTGAGACTGCACTCTGTAGCTTGGCTGTCTCCCCTCCCCTATCCTGCTTCCCCAATATCATTAATGATGTCTTTGGAGAACATGTCATTAATGAATCACTTATACATGAATCTAATCTCCCTATCAGGTTCTGCTTCTGAGGAAATACAGCCAAAAAGACACAATTATTTTGTGAACATCACAAATGGATCCAGTAATAATAAGCAGTGGATTTATTGATAGCACAATAATTGTCACTCAGATTTCAAAGGAAGACTCTAGCTACAAGAATGAATAAGTTTCTAAATATTATTTCAGAGTGATTAACAAAATATATTGTTAAATTTAAAAATGAAGATTTAAAACGTATGTACAGTATGCTATTTTATCTTATAAAAAGGTAGAAATAAAATGCACGTACATACTTGTTATGACTAGATGTTTATGTCCCCTCTTAGATTCATATGTTGAAGTCCTAACCCCTAGTATCTCAGAATGAGACTGTGTTTGGACACAGGGTCTTCAAAGAGGTAATTACATTCAAAGGAGCATTAAAAGGAGTTCACCAGGGTGGGCCCTAATCCTGTATGATTTGTTTCCACATAAGAAGAAGAAATTATGACACAGACACATACAGAGGGAATGTCCTGCAAAGGCTCAAGGAGAACTCATCGAAGGAGAGAAGCCTCAGAGGAAGGCAAGCCTGCTAGCACCTTGAACTCAGATCTCCGGAACTGCATGAAAGTAAATTTCTGCGGGTTAAGCCACCCAGTCTATGGTGTTTTGTTGCAGCAGCCCTGGCAGACTAACACACAAAGTTCTCTGACCAAAATACAATGAAATTAGAAATGAGTAACAGAAATAAATTCAAGAAACACGTAAATATATGGCACTTGAACAATATACTCCTAAATAAACTATGGTTCAAATAAAATTAAAATTAGAAATCATAGAATAAAAAGAAAATTAGAAAATAATTTTAGATTAGTGAAAACTAAAATACAACATGCCAAAACTTATAAGATGCAGCTAATGCACTGCTCACAGCAAAATGCATACCTATAAATGCCTGTGTTTAAAAAAAGAGATCCCAAAGCAATAACCTAACCTTCTACCTTAAGAAACTGAAAAAATGGAAGCAAACTAAACCTAAAATAAACAAAGAAAAGGAAATAATAAGGATTAAGGCAGAAATAAATGAAATGGAGTAAAAAAAATAGAAAAAGTAACAAAACCAATATTGAAACCTTGATGAGATAAACAAAATTGGAAAACTTTTAGTTAGACTAACCAAAATTAAAAATAGAATATTCAAAATATTAAAATCAGAAATTAATACAGGTATCACTATGTATAATGCACAAATCAAAGTATTATAAAAGGATACTATGAACAATTTTGTGCCAACAAATTAGATAATTTAGTTAAATTGGATACTTTTCTAGAAAATACAAACTACCAAAACTGACTCAGGAAAATACAAAATACATAAATAGACCTTTAACACATAAAGAAATTGACTTAGTAAACAAAACATTTCCCACAGAGAAAAGCCCAGGCCCACATGGCTTTACCACTAAATTCTATCAAACGTTTGAAGAAGAATTAACTCCAATCATTCACAAACTCTTCCAAAATACAGAATAAGAGAGAATACAGTTCAACTCATTCTATGAAGCCAGAATTACTCCAATACCAAGTGCAGACAAAGACATTCCAAAAAGGAAAATCATAGAATAATATATCTTAGGAATATAAATACAGAAAGTTCAAAAATACTAGCCAACTAAATCCAGCAACATATAGAAAACACCATACACTATGACGAAGTAGGATTTACCCCTGAAGTGCAAGGTCAGTTTAACAAGCAAAATTTAATCAAAGTAATGCACAATGTTAATAAAGGGCAAAAAATACACGATGATCTCAATAGATGGAGGAAAAGTTTTTGACAAAAATCTAACACCACCGCATGACAAAAAACAGTCAAGAAACTAGGGATGGAAGAGAATGTCTCCAACATAATAAAAGACATCAATGAAAAATCCACAGCTAATATCATGGTTTTTAATAATCATACTGGCAATAATTATTTTTAGTACTCTACTTCAAACTCCTAGCAACCAGATTGTTTCTCTAAGTTCCATAGTCACCAAAAACAACCAAGGTTTCTTGAAGAAATGATGGATTCCAAATCTCTGACAGGTCTGTACAAGACGAAGTCAGAGCTTATAAAGTGAGAAATCCTTAAAATCACTGGGTTTACATCAGAAAAATTTTGAAGTCAAATGAAACAATTTGAGCATACATAGAAAAATGGATCAAACATCAAAGATGCTTAAAAACCTCTGAATTCATAGGTACAAAAAAACAAAAACCACTGGAGAAAGCTAAGAACAAAAATTCATGTTGAAAACTAGGCAATAAAGGAAAAGAATAAACATTTCAGTTGCCTTTTGTATACACTGCCCTGCAGGGTAATCAAATAAATGAGGAAAAGTGTGTCTTTATAGAAATATTCTAGCTAATAAATGGGAAAAATTATAGAATTAGAATTTCATCATTTTAATGCCCTTAATGAAATAATGGACAGGCAATAATAGTTAATAGCTGTTAACATAATAAAATGAAATAGTTGGACTTTATATGCCTCCTGATATAAGTATCTGTCATAATAACTATAGCTGAATGTGACCAAGTCTCCAGTTCTAACAATTAATTAATAAAAAATAAAGAAGACAAGATAAATATTAAACATCATCACAGGCATGCAATAAGAAAATCCAGAATGTGGAAAACTCTACAGGAGTTTTTTCAGGACAAATGATCTGGTTTCTTTAAACAAGTCACAAAGTAGCACAAACGATGTGAGGAAAAGGTGGAAAATATATTTTTGTAAGGTTGCACTACACATGAAGTGGCATAATATTGTTCAAGTCTCTAAAATGGTTGGAAAAGGAGGTATAATTAATTCATCAAATAGAATTCTAAAAGATATTCAATTAACCCAAAAGCAGTCCAAAAAAGTAGGGAAAGGGAACAACAACAACAACAAAAAGATGGACTAAATCAAACACAACTGAGAAGTTGCAGATTTAAACCCAATCATGTCAATTATTACATAACATAAATACTTCAAATAAAGACAAAGATTTTCAGATTGGATACAAGGACAAGATCCAACCTAAGCTGTCTAAAAGAAGCCTACTGATCATCAGTTAAAGGTTAAATGATGAAAAATTATATACCATGCAGATACTAATCAGAAAATTAGAATGGCTACATTAATATCAGACAAAGTACATGTCAGAGCAAGAAATGCTATCAGTGACAGAATTACTTCGTAGTAATAAAGGGGTCAATTCACCAAGAAGGCATAATAATCTTAAATACATATATGCCTAAAAATAAAACTTCAGAAAGTGAAGCAACAACTAATAGAATTGAAAGGAGAAATTGACAAATTTACAATTATAATAAAATATTTAACTCGCCTTAATATGATTTGGCTCTGTGTCGCCACCCGAATCTCACCAAGAATTGTAATCCCTCAAGGAAGAAACCTGGCAGGAGGTGACTGGATCAGGGAGGCAGTTTCCCCCATGCTGCTCTCATAACAGCAAGTGAGTTCTCAGGAGAGCTCATGGTTTTATAGGGGGCTCTTCCCACTTCATTTGCTCCTTCTTGCCTGCTGTTCATGTAAGACGTGCTTGCTTCCCCTTTGCCTTCTGCCATGACTGTAAGTTTCCTGAGACCGCCTAGCCATCCCTCCTGTTAAGCCTGTGGAATTGTGAGTCAATTAAACCTCTTTCCTTTATAAATTACCCAGTCTCAGGCAGTTCTTTATAACAGTGTGAGAATGAACTGATTAAAACACTCCTCTTTCAGTAATCGATAGCATAAAGAAAATCAGTATGGATACAGAAGACATTACCAGCATCATTAAACAACTTGACCTGATTGACATTTTTAGAACACTTCAACCAACAAAAGCAGAATACACATTGTTTTCCAAGTACACATGGAATATTTACCAAGATAGACTGCATTGTAGGCCATAAAACAAATATTAAAATTTTTAAAAATTGAAATCATGTAAAGTATATTTTCTGATTCTAAGAAATTTACATAGAAATCAATAACAAAAATACCAGGACATCTTCAAGTATTTGGAAATTGAACAACACACTTCTAAATAACCCATGGATAAGAGAGGAAGTCACAAGAGAATTGAAATATATCTTGAATTGAATGAAAATGATAATTACATATGAAAATTTGTGGGATGCAGTTTGTATTAGTCTGTTCTCACGCTGCTGATAAAGATATACCCAAGACTAGGTAATTTATAAAGAAAAAGAGATTTAATGGACTCACAGTTCCATGTGGCTGGGAGGCCTCATAATATGGCAGAAGGCAAAAGGCATATCTTACATGGCAGCAGACAAGAGACAATCAGAACCAAGTAAAAGGGGTTTTCCCTTATAAAACCATCAGATCTCATGAGACTTATTCCCCACCACAACAACAGTATGGGGGAAACTCCCCTCATAATCCAATTATCTCCCACTGGGTCCCACTCCCAACATGTGGGAATTATGGGAACTACAACTCAAGATAAGATTTGGGTGGGGACACAGCCAAACTATATCACAGATAAAGCAATGCTTAATGGTAAATTTGTGGCATTAAACATTTATATTAGAAAAGAAAAACAATCTCAAATCAATTACATGAATTTTTACCTTACTAGAAAAAGAAGAACAAACTGAACCCAAGCAGAAGAAAGAAAAATAATGAGCATAATCAACAAAATTCAAAACAGAAAAATAATAAATATATTTATTTAGTTCTAAAAACTGGTTTCTTGAAGACTAATAAAACTGATAAGCCTATAGCAAGACTGACAAAGAATAAAAAGAGATTAAACATATTGTTAATATGGGGAATAAAAAAAAGAAGACATCATTATAGATCTCAGAGGCATTAAAAGGATAATAAGAGAATATTTTAGGCCAATAAACTTGATGATTTAAATAGCATAGACAAATTTGTTGAAAGAAACCAGCCATGAAAGCTTACTAAAAATGAAATAGGTAACATGAATAATCCAATATATATTGAAATTTCAAATTTGTAGTTTAGAACCTTGCAACAAAGACACCAAGCCCAGGTGGCTTAACTAAGAAATCCTACCAAACATGTAAGGAATAAATATTATTAATTCTACACAAACCCTTTCAGAAAATTGAATGAGGGAAAACATTTGCCAACTCAGTTTATGAGTTTATTGCCCTATAAATACCGGTCAAAAATATTATCAAAAAAACTGCAGACCAATATTCCTGATGAGCATAGACACAAATATGTCCCACCAAAATATTAACAAATTAAATCCAACAGTACATAAATTTCAAGGGATAAAAATAAAATAAAAAGAAACTTAGATTTAAAAAAATTTAAGTACATGTCAACTGGAAGATTTGTGTAGATGTTTAGATCATGGTTTCAACAGAAAAAAAAACTGAACTCAACATTTGTTGATATTAAGGACTTGTCGACTTCTTCATCATGCTAATAGTATTATGACTGTGTTTTTGAAGAAGTCTTTAAAAATACATACAGAAATAGTCATACATGGTGGAAAAAATACAGATAAAGTAACATGTTCTCTAGAATTTGCTTCAAAATAATCTATATAGGCCAAGTGCAGTGGCTTACACCTGTAATTTATGCACTTTGGAAGGCCAAGGCAGGTGGATTATCTGAGGACAGGAGTTCAAGACCAGCCAGTCCTACATGGTAAAACCCAGTCTCTACTAAAAATAAAATAAAATAAATAAAAAAATTTAAAAATTATATTAGCCTGGCGTGGTCGTGGGCACCTGTAATCCTAGCTACTCAGGAGGCTGAGGCAAGAGCATCACTTGAACCTGGAAGGTGGATATTGCAGTGAGCCAAGATTGTGCCACTGTACCCCAGCCTGGGTGGCAGAGTGAGATGCCATCTCAAAAAAAAATCTGTATGATGGGATTATGAGAAATGAGAAATGAGAGGAGATATAGATGAAACAAGACTGAGTATCTGTTGGTAAATGTTTAACCTAGGTTCATTACACTATTCTCCATACTTTTATATATGTTCAACATTTTTCATAATATAAAGTTTAATAATATAAATTTAAAGTTTTTAAAATAAGTGAATAAAAGTACTGTTCCCTAATACATCCCTAAGAGGTCCATTCCATTAAAGAACAGCCACAGGCCTGCTGAGCTATAAATCTTTTTTCCTCTACTCTGAAAAGAAGCCATTTGAAATCTAAGTGCCAAACACATGCCCATCCTCCCATAGGTTGATGATGAAAATAGTTAAAAGCTTTCATATTTCAAGGCTTTTTTGACATAATGGTTGTAAATTAAGACTTCCTTTCTTACTGATAATCTTTTTTCTGTTTACATCCCCGGAAAATCATTTTACATTTTTTTAACACTTACAAGGGGCCAGGCCCTCTGCAAAATCTCAGAGATACAAAGTTGAAAATAAAATAAATAGCATCTTTCTATTCAGTATCTCCTGTGCAACCAACACTTTGATGCATGTCATTTTATTGTTACTATCATCTTCAATTTGTACATGAGAAGACAGGGTTAGCAACTTGATTCGTGGCCAGAAATATAAGTCATTGTTCAAACAGCACAGTTATAAAGATAGGTAGGATGCTTTACATTCCTTGGTTCAGGAAACTTTTCCAGCGAGAGACGAGTTAATAGATCCTTTAGCCTTTGCAGGCTACGAGGTCTCTGTCACATGCTCCTTTGTTTTGTTTTGTTCACAACCTTTTAAAAATGTCTTCCAAAAGAACGAAATTCTTTGCTCTTGGGCTTAAGTTTAAAAGCTCACACCATAGGCCAAATTTGGCCCACAGGCCACAGTCTGCCAACCCCTGGACTAGACTATAATATGTTTCATTTTAATTCATTTAGAATATCTCATTTTGTTGAAAGACTCCACTATACCATATAGTACTAATCACCATAGAAGGCACAGCATGAATACTTTTTATATTTGCCATCTGATCATTGCTCTTCCCTGGAAATTTTGCTAATGGACTGAAAATGTTAGAAGCAAGGTAATGTCAAGTGGTAACCTGACTCTTAAAGTATGATTTTTGAAGTAATTTAAAAAAAAAAAAAAAAGTGCTTCTCTTAATTCTATAAAAACTTCATTCATTCCATGGTTGCAACAATAGATAAAGATATAACTAGACTAGATCAAGATAACAAAACACGCCTGTCTTCACAGACGGAAAGTTAAAAATCAGTAGTTCCTATTCAAGTACTCCTGAAGCACAAAAGCTAAGTCAAGGTTATACTTAGGCTTCTCTGCTGAACTAACCACATCAAAGTCAAGTGTGTTCTAAATTAAAATAAAATAGATGCAGCAGAATAAAATGTGAAGTTTTCCTTATTGCCCCCATGATTGTCTATCCCATCTCTCATTGCCCTCAGAGGCCTCACCTTTCCTGCAGAGAATGAAGATTGATCAGCAGGAATGCAAAAAGAAACAAATACTGTAGTGCTCTGGTCTCTAGTTGCTAAATGAATTTTTAAAGCCATACCAGAAATAGCATCTAAAGACTAAAGCATTATTTTTATAAAGCAGGCTTCCTGAGAAAAGAACAATGTGAGAATCCAGTGTTAAAACTTCAGTAAGCAAAGCCTAGAGTTTATGCCCTGAACAAGTGATTGAAATAAGAGAAAAAGATACAGATTTAAGTAAAGGAGGGTTGTCTAAGCTTATTGACCAGGAGGGAAGACACATGGAGGAGCAGCTATTAGGGAGGAGAGTTGTGAGGCCAGACAGGGTCATGGAAAGAAGAGGGGAATCTTCTTTAAAGAGTGCCAGCCTCTGCTTATATAGACACTTCCTTTTTAGCACTGATGAACCACAAGAAGCTTAGCCTAACATAGCAGTGTGCCACCGTGGAAGTGCGCCCTGAGAGTTGTTTGTGCCAAGAACGGCTCAGTGTGCACTTTCCATCTGCGGTGGCTAGCAGGTCGCTTGTTGATCATCCAGTGACAACAATGTCCACTGATGTGCTGAGAGTTTGCTCAGCACAATCAAAAAAAACAAGGTGGGACAGATTGGAAGCAGCTTGAGACTCCCACTCTGCACCTCCCCTCCCACACACCACACTCCAGCAAAAGCAGTGCTAAAGCCCCAATTCCAGGTGTCACAATTGAGGTTCAGGGAGAATGTTAGGTACACAAGGACACATTGCTAGCAAATGACAAAGCTGCGATTCAAGCCTAGGTTGGTCTTGCTTCAAAGCTACTGCTCTTCACCTCAGCATTATACTGCCTCTCAAAATTCATTTCAAGCCTAAATTTCCATAATGCTTCTTTATGAAATGCCATCTGCCTAGAAAAGCTTAAGAATAAGAAATCTCATTTTTATCTCAAAGACCCATGCAGTTCCTCACTTACATCATTAGCATACTCAAGGTTTCTTGTGTATGATAGCTCACTTAATCCCCACAACCCCATGCAGGGTAAGCAGTGTCGGGAGATGGGAATTGGACATTCAGGCAGGTTAATTAATCTAACCAAGGTCACACAGCTAGTAAGTAGCAGAGCTAGGATCTAAGCCCAGATCTGGCTGATGTCAAAGATGTTTCTCTTTTCCGCTACAGAAAATCTGCAAGTGAATGTGTATATAGATTTATAAAAACAAATTGCATTTTATTTTTAAATCCACCATTTATTCTACGTTTAAAAATAAAATTGTCTACTCAAACAAATGCCTGTCCCTTACCCTCCAATTTTTGGGCCTGAACTAAATATAGCTTCATTTTGTTCTGCTAATAATGTTGACCTTTTACAAATAACTTGTCTCTTATCTTTAGATTTGATTCCTAATCGTAAATATTTATTTACATTTAATTCCCAGCACAGAATTTAGATATATAAATATAAGGGAAAAAAAAAAGAAAAAGATAAGGCAATGAGTGAGGGAAAGAAGAAAAAAGGAAACAACTGAAATTAGGAGTAAAACAGATTATAAATATCTGCCTAGAATAGGTAAACTTCAAAAAACAATATTAAGTAATGGTTTAGAATTTTACAAATGAGTCGTAGTGTCTTTTTTAAGTAAAATGCTCTACGCTGTCTTTATGTATAATGTCAGTTAGCTTTAGACACAACTGACTTAAACCTGCTGTCAGTTTCAAAACCAAGTGCAATTATCTCTAGGAACTTATTACTGAAGGTGAACCAGCCTTCAACAGCTCCTCCATGTGGCCACACTTGCAAAGTACTACAAAACTTTCTAGCTGAAGGTTCAATTTTGCTCAATTAACCTGAAAATTATTTTTTCAAGGAATCCTTGCTGGCCTTCTTTACAGTTTATTCTTCATTAAATAGCCACTGATACGTTAAATAGGAATTTTTCATCTTTAGCAATGATATGCATGGGTTCTGTTCTTCGCTGTTATGAGTACACTATCAATGGCTATAACATTTTTCAAAGCTTTTCTAGTTTATGATGTATGTTGCTTCTTGGCCACAGCTACAGGATGTTTACGGGAGTAACTAATGGCAAGCAAATGGTATGGCCAGGTAGAAAGAACCTAAATTCCTCTCCAGGACAAAACGAAACAAATTTTGTCCCTTTGAATTCACTAAATCTACTTAACCAGATTTTCACAAACATGAAGTGATGTACTAATTCATTGCAAATAACAGAAAGCAGCCTTCACTCTGGCAACCCCACTTGTCAAACTGCTTACCTGGCAGAGTCTTTAAATCACCCTCTCAGGACAGTCTCTCTTTTACCCTTTGGATAAATTTGTCAGAGTCAGTACCAGAGAAAATCATAAGAAAAATAAAAGGCTACATTTCCTGTTTCAATGCCCTTATTTTAATTCTTGGTGAATTCATTCCAGCTCCTGTACCAACCCTCCCACCCATACCAATCTGTCTCATTCTAAACTTTATGATTATTTTCTCAGTCTTAAACGAAACCCCTGGCCCCATCCTAACCCACACAAACCATGGGTGTTTATTAGTAAAACTTGAGTGACTATGCCTCCCAGAGTAATTAGATCGTTATAGTGACCTTTAAGCACTGAAGTGTTTATTAGCACAAAAACATGCTGCTTCAAAGACAATGTTTTCCAAGCCACCACTGAAGTGAGAGGGAGCTGACATAAATCAACATACAGCAACTCTTTTCCCCAAATGACTCTATTATCCATTCTTCACCCTCCTAGCACAAGCCCCTCACCACCTTACATGTCTCTACATCATGCTGATGAGTCCCACACCAACCTGGCCTGCAGAAGCTGACCATAACTCAGATCTAGATGACTCCAAGGTGGGCCTAAGGTGTTCCCCCAGTTTTTTTCTCACAGAAGTTGAACAGGTTACACAATGTAAAACTCTAGGTAAATGCTTATCACACATTTTGGGAGAACTGATCAGCATAACTTCCAGATATTTTTCTCCAGGAAAATAGTAATTCAGAGCCTACTTCCAGATTTCACCGAATTCCATTTTCATTTTAGTTTGATATGCACACCCAATCCCTGAACTATCCCATTAACCCATTCTGTGATTCCTAATGGGCCCAAATTGAAGGTCCCCCAAACTGGAAAGTTGTCTTCCCAGGTAGATGTGGTGAGCTTGACATTTTCCCACTGTGTTCAACCCCACTTTTGCAGATATTGAAAGAGAAAATAGTTCTATTTGAGTAGATCAAATGCCCAGTTTTATAAAACATTGTAGCAGCTCCTAATGAATGGAAATGCCCAGAATGAAGCCTGTCTCTGATGCAATCAGCCCTACTCCAAGAGCTGGGTTAAATACCATGTAGGTTCAACAGCCAATTGACTCCTTGCTCCTTCCTTTCAATTATTAAAGGACCTCAGGGAGCCTCTTGTTTTAAATGGTGATCACAAAACTCATCCTTTCTTTCTCTGTTCTTAGATCTTTCCAGGGAAAGAATGTTGGAAGCTACAGGAGTTTTGTGAAGGTGGGCATATCAGAGTTTAATATTAACAAGTTTTAAACATTTCTTCAATTAAGATAATTGCTGGAGGTCAATGGCTAAGTCTTACAACCCAACAATCTGAATAATATTCTACTAACTATTTAATTAAGGTGTATTCTATCACCAGGAAATTTCTCATATGTATACACTGGCTCTCTCCACTTTCACTGGACAAGGCCAGTCACAAAGAGAATAATATTTTAACATTTCATTCTTCCCCCAAAATCACTGCCCATGCATCCCAAATTTATACCAATCAGTTCTCAGATTAACTAGGAAACCAAAGGGCATAGACTACACAGAAAGGCCTTGAGACGTCCGTTCCATTCTCATATGTATTCTACTTTGAGTTTAACACAGAAAAAAGCACTACAGTAAAATGGGATACTACCAAAATACCTTTTTAAATGAGATAATTTCTGACGACCTGAAGGAAGAAAAAGTAATTGATAATTTAAAGTTAGGAGAAAAAATGTCATTTGGAAAAAGCATTGAGCTCACTAGTTAAGCAACCACAGACTGAAAGCTTGAAAAAAAAAAACACTTCTAAGATGTTAACTTGAGTTTAATGCTCCAAACCACAGATTCCTACTCAGGGTGTGCTTGAAAAATATTTTATAGCTCCAGTCTGGATTCACATCCAGGAAAGTCAAAGAAGACTCAAGGCATATCTGATGTGATTTTTCCACTCATGAAAATTTGTGATTTCATGGAAGTCATATAAAAGAATTACACTAAAATTTAATATGATACATGCAGGGAAACATCATGGAAAATTCAGCATGTAAATTGCCAAACCTTTAGCCTTACCACAAAAAGTCACAATATCCCATTTACATAAGATTATTAATCTTGAATTGGGAAAACAAAATTTATCATCTGTTAAATATGTATACCAGCCTGAAACAGCCCCTGTAATTTGATACCTGAAAGTATGTGACTTAAAAACATCAAATCACAAAGTGTTAGAGTTATTAGAAAACTTAGAAAATCATTTATTCCATCCTTTCACCCCATCTTTACTAAATACAAAAAAAATAGCCAGGCATGGTGGCAGGCGCCTGTAGTCCCAGCTACTCAGAAGGCTGAGGCAGGAGAATGACTTGAACCCAGGAGACAGAGGTTACAGTGAGCGGAGATTGCGACACTGCACTCCAGCCTGGGCAAAAAGAGAGAAACTATCAAAAAAAAAAAAAAAAAAAAAAGATAAAGAAACAGATCAAAAAGAAAAAAAAAGAAACAGATCCAGAGAGACCTATCCAAGTCTCCTTTTATTAACTTCCTCCTCTTTTTCCTCCTCTTCTTTCTCCTCCTCCTCTTCTTCTCAATTACTCTTCAACCCACAACACAGTCTGAGTTCTGCCTCCCTGACTCTATCCCCCAGGAACACTTTTCCCCAAATGACATATTTTCTATTCGTTCAGTCTTTAAAATTCTCTTCTCTTCACTCAACACAACAGTTCCTTTTTTTTTATATATATATTTCTGATGACATCACCCTAGAAAGCTCTCTTCATCCTTCACTTACATATTAATTGTCAGCTCTGTCATAGACCCTCTTCTCTTCTTCTTCTACATAATCTCCATCAGGCAAAATCCACTCTCACCAGGAATGGTAGCTCCTAAATCTCTATATTTACCCCGGAACCCTCTCCAGTGTGGCAGGCCATGTCTCCATGCCTACTTGCACTCTCCACCTGCAGAGCCCACAGATTTCTCAAACTCAACTTGTCCCAAGCTGTATGGTCATCTTCCCCCATCTTAAATCTGTTTCTTCTTCTGTGTTTCCTAAACTACAGGATGACATTGTAGCTATCCAATCCACAAACCCACATGTTATCCTAAACTCTCTTCTTCAGTCCCAATAACCAATAAATCATAAGTCTTGGGGATCTTATTTATAAAGCGTTTCTCCAATCTATCAATTTGTTGCCATCTCCACTGCCTCTATCCTAGTCCAAGCCTCTGCATTATCTTCTAGCTCTCCTCCTCCTTCAACTCAGTTATTTCCCCAGCATATTTTCTCCAGATTAACCAAAATGATCTTTCCTGTCATTTCATTACTTAAATCCCTTCAATGTCTTCCCAGTGTGCTTTAATTCAGCCCAAGCTCTAAGATGTGCAGCAACATTCTGCAATGTCTGACTCCTCCTACACCTCAGAAGGCACAAACACCTGCCCCAGTGGTTTTCGAACGCAGCTCTTCCATGCATCAGGTTCTCTTGAGTAGCTTTAAAAACATATTTTAAGAGCAAATGCACAGACACAACCCGAAATTCAGTTATGTACTATAACCTGGCATATTTTCTTTTGCTACTGTGCCTTTTCTTGCTATCAATTCTGCCATATCACCAGGATCAAGCTGTTGATGCCTGTAAACATTCTGAAGGACCGGAAAAATAATTACTGGTTTCTCAAAATACAGCAGCTATTTACATTTTGTTCTTTGATGTTTCTCTCGATGTTTAAGTTCTACAGAATAGTCTCAACCACAGAAAGGGGCTTTTTATCAGAGGAAACATCTGAAGTCTTTTTAAAATATGAAAGCTCCACAGAGATGAGGGAAGAGCAAGATGAGAGAAGCAGTGTCTGCATCAGTGACAACTCCTCACCCATGCCCTGCTAACCGCAGCCCTACAGCCACAATTAGCCAAACTCAAATTGCCAATGGCTTGCCAAGTAACCCTTGGTGAAGAAACTTGTTAAAATATACCAACAATTCTAAAGGAAAACAGATATTTTTCTGAGTCACCGAGAGAGCTTTTATAAAATATGGATGACCTGGTATGATCCCTGGCGTATCTGATTCAATAGGTTCTAGGTGATACCGGAGCCTACATGTTTTTAAAGTCTGCCAGGTAATTCAGATGCACAAAACATTTGAGAACCACTGAGATACACATTTGCTATAAACTTTTAGAGAAAGTCTTCCAGGGTGACAGGGTTTTTCAGTTGTCTTAAGAAAATTCTCACAAGAATTCTATAATTCAAATTTGGACATGAGAAGACTTTTAGGGGTTCCACAAAGCATCAGGACGCCAGTATACCCAGACAACTCTGTCCAGGGTAACAATTCTTACCTAATCCCGCCCTCACCTGGAAAAACAGGAAACACCAGGATGTAACACCATGAAACAAATGACAGCCCATGCCGGGCACACAGACAGAAAAGATAAATCAAAATGGTAACTATCTTTGTTTCTGTTGACAGAACAAACAGATGGTTTTCTCAATCTTGTTTTTAAGTGTGTAGATATTTAAAGAATGTAAATGTTAAGGAACATTGTAAGTATTTTTCAAAAATTTTGAGAAAATTTTACTTTTATAGTAAAAAATAAGTCTTTGGACTCACACGTATTTGGGATTAAATCTTTGTTCTATGGCTCACTAGTTGCATGACGGGGGTAATTTGTATGCTTCTTTTAAAACTCAGCTTTCTTTATTGTGAAAGTCAAGCTAACACTAAATAGTGAAAGGGAAAGCTCTCTGCTGAACCAAGTTGTTGCTCAGATGTCTGCAGAAAAGCTATGCCTTACTGTGAGGGAGAAGGAAAGCGGGGGCAGGGAGAAGTGTGACAGGTGGGGATGCCATGAGGAAGCTGACATGCACTCTGCCATTGGGCAGGAAGCTGAACTGGAGGTGAAAATAAAACATAAACAAACCAAAAACTATAAAAGCAGCTCAAGACAATTAACTCTCTAGTTTATGTTAAAGATCAGGCTTTTCCATCAGCCCTGGCTTAGCCCCTGGCACAGAATTTATGGGACAAGAAGCAGAAGAATGTCGGAAACAGAAAATGTTTTCAAAGCACTTAAAAGAAACAGTGAGATACATGATCAGACTTCACCGGAATAAGTTACCTCAGCAGCCAAGAAAATCAAAACACTAAATGGGACCTAAAAGACTTTAGTTTGAAACACATTAGGGTTATCTCCCAAATACACAAGTATCCACAAAGATGATGTCAAAAACCACACTGAAACGGAGAAGGTAGGATGGCTGGAATTTACCAGCTGGTGCTAAACTTATAGATCAATACTTAATCATGTTAATCCTGACTGTATTAAACTGGCCAGATGTAGGATAATTTATTTCATATGTATATAAGGCTTCTAGCACTTACTAAGAATGCTACTCAGCACCCCTCTCTTAAGAACTGCCTCTCTCCACTATCAGCATAATCAAACCCAGAGCTGCAATCTTAATACGTAGTGACCTCAACAACTGGCCCCAGGAGTAGCTGCCTAGGCAAGCTGAGCTAATGGGTTTCTTCTCCAGGACCCTTGGATTTAAGATGACAAAAAGCTTGAGAAGAGTCTTTGCTTGTTCTGATATTTCATGTTTCCCACCGTAAGAGGTGAATCTGTGTGGAGTGAGTCGCAGAGGTAGGAACCTAGCAGCAAGTCCCCAGTTCCAGCTGTCTGAGCCCAGCTGCAGCACTGTCTTCCCAGCACTTTGCTGTTCAGGTCTTCTTTTGACTCCTCTGAAGGAGTCAAAAGACATTCTAGCTTTGAATCCCAGCTCCACTTACACAGTAGACTCTGTGACATGCCACCCAGCTCCCCTTACACAGTAGACTCTGTGACATGCCACCCAGCTCCCCCTTCAGAACTAGAGAGGTCTGATTCTCCGAGCTGTTGGGAGTGTTGCCAGCAGACTGCTGTCAGCTGTCAGCCCCCTCCAGGAACTGTCCTCTACTGAAGAGAACTGCCTGACTCTTCAGGGATAACTTCCATAATATAAAGGCCTATTCCAGGCCGGGCGCGGTGGCTCACGCCTGTAATTCCAGCACTTTGGGAGGCCGAGGCGGGTGGATCACGAGGTCAAGAGATCGAGACCATCCTGGTCAACACGGTGAAACCCCGTCTCTACTAAAAATACAAAAAATTAGCTGGGCATGGTGGCGCGTGCCTGTGGTCCCAGCTACTCAGGAGGCTGAGGCAGGAGAATTGCCTGAACCCAGGAGGCGGAGGTTGCGGTGAGCCAAGATCGTGCCATTGCACTCCAGCCTGGGTAACAAGAGCG
>NW_022436944.1:43043364-43140294 GCF_009761245.1 Sapajus apella
AAAAAAAAAAAAAAAAAAAAAAAAAAAAAAAAGGCCTATTCCTCATGTCCCAATTCTAAAAAAGACAATGCAGGGCCACCCCTGTCCCAGAACTCTTCATGGAGCTGCCGGAGTCTTTGTTGAGACAGTATCACACCCCATATTCTCCCTCTGTCCATTCCTGTTTCCTGTTCTTCCCCCCAGGTGTTGACCCTAGAAAAACTCCCACATACACTTCCCACATGCAAATCTCCAAACCAGAATCCACTTCTCAGAGCACCCAACCTGCAACGATTAACTTGTAGGATCTTACAAGTCAGTGAACTTCTCTGTGCTTCAGTTTCATCATCTATTAAATGGGGATGATAATATAACCTACTTCATAGTAATATCATGGGGATTAAATGAATTAATATACGTAAAGGGTCTAGAATAGAATAGCATTAATATAAGTGATATTTTATTCTCCATTATTCTTATATTTAGTATTGTTTTTATTACCACTATACAGTAGCAAGTTAACCCTTAATTCCCTTTTATACAAATTACATTGATTCAGATTAGACAAGTTTCTAAGGGATCCTAACTTTGAACACAAAGAAGTTCAGGCTTAGAGGGTCCCTGAATCAAACATTTATTTCGCTTTTGACTGTTCATTAAGAGTCCAAGTATGTAGGCCTTTAAGGCTCACAGAAGGAGATTCATTTATTGACTCAAGCTTGTGCCTGAGAAAGGGTGACGGAGGTTAGCTGTGGAGGCTGATTTTTGCCAATCTGTTGTTTTTGTAAGTGGTGCTTTGTACTTGTGCCCAGAGGTGCTGGTGATGAGTGTGTTGCTATAAAACTAGACATAAAACATGTGAAATGGAGCCTAAATCATAAATACAAAAAATTGTAACAGCAGGTTAGATTTTATGGCTCTAATTTATCTTAAATTGGCATATAGCATTGCTGCTAGCATCCCTTGGAGTGGCATATGCAAATCAAAAGTAAATATGTGCCCAGACAATTAAATGCATTTCTACAGTGAGGTCAATATTGATAACTGAGCACTAAACATAACTCTTGATGAAAGGATAAATTTCCTTTTTATTATTCTGTTGTGAAAGATAATTCTACTGTGAAAGATTCTGTTGTGTTCACCTAGAAAGTGATTAGTTGAATATTTCAATAAGTATTTCTTAGACATCCAAAGCATAATGGAAATTCTTTTAGGAAATGAAGATTCTTTTAGGAAAAACATGTCACCTGGACCACCCAGAATTTGCCCTCTGTGCAAGTTAATGCCTTTTTTAGCTATGAGTCCTAACGTAACAACAGGGCGAGGGAAGGAAAGTGGAAACTTAAAGGAGGCTACCTGGCCATGGAAAACAAGCGGTTGCCCTGGACCCACTTCTCTATGTAGGTGCGCTTATCCCAGAACCATGCCTTTTTAGACCATCTCAATGTCGGCAATTCCCAAATCTGCATCTATGTCCTCTCTGTGAAATATGGGTCTCCTATGTAAAGCTCTACTTGGATGTCAAATAAGTATCTCAAATATTGAATGATGCTTGATTTTTCCACTCAAAAATCTGCTTCTCACTTGGATTTCCCCATTTTTGTAAATGACCTCAGCTTTCTTGTTGTTGCTCAAGTTAGAAACAAAAAACTAGAAGTTATCTTTGATTCTTCTTTTTCCCTACTTAATCTTCAAATATAGCCTGAATCTCTGTGCTACTTTCCACCTTATCCACCACCACCCTACTCCAAGCCTCCACATCACTCTCTTCTACAATGCTCCAGCCTCTCCCATGATGGCCTTTTTCTGTTCTTCAGCTCCCAATTCTCTGCTCTTCATACTAATCAAATGATTTCATTTCTACCTCCATGCCTCTGTGTGAATTATTCTCCCAGTCTAGATTGCTCATACCCTTGGTACACACATAGCTCTTTTTAACACTCAGATCCTCAGTGATGACTTTCCTGACCACCCAAACTAATAAAGATACTGAAAACTTTTTACCATCCCACCCCCTCAACCTTTTTTTGAGACAAGGTCTCACTCTGTGGCCCAGGTTGGAGTGCAGTGTTGTAATCATGGCCCACTGCAGCCTCAACCTTCCAGTCTCAAATGATCCTCCCACCTCAGCCTCCTGTGTAGCTGAGAGTACAGGTGCATGCCACCACAATTAGTTAATTTTTGTATTTTTGGAAAGGCAGGGTTTCACTATGTTGCTCAGGCTAGTCTCAAACTCCTGTACTCAAGCAATCCACCCACCTCAGCCTCCCAAATTGCTGGGGTGTGAGCCACTGCACCCAGCCACATGTCCCTTTTTTAAATATGTTACAAAGCCCTCATTACTATCTGATAGGTTCTTA
Source organism: Sapajus apella (assembly GCF_009761245.1). Taxonomy (NCBI): domain Eukaryota; kingdom Metazoa; phylum Chordata; class Mammalia; order Primates; family Cebidae; genus Sapajus; species Sapajus apella. The sequence goes on from NW_022436944.1 coordinate 43,045,704, forward strand.
TTGTTTATTTATTCAGCTATTTACTGCCTGTCATGAACATACATACATTCTTATGAATGTACATCATAAGAGAACAGATGGGGGCTGAGGTGAAAGGATCACTTAAGCCTGGGAGTTCAAGACCAGCCTGGGTAATATAGTGAGACTCCATCTCAAGATAAAAAAAAGAGGGAGACCTTGCCTGTCTCTGTCCCCACTGAATACCCAAAAGTAGGGGCTCAGCAAACATTCGTTGCATTATTAATGAGTGGTAATAACAAAAGATTGGAAAATCAGATTTAAAACAAAACCAAACTGATACTGGAATGCATGGATTAAGTAAAAGTCTACCATGTTCTGAGCACTATGTTACTCACTTTTATGTATGCTATTTTATTTAATCTAATCGTCATCTCTCTGGAGTAGATTATATTGTGATAATCTCACATGTTTAGGTCAAAGAAAAAAGTGCAAAGAAGTTAAGCATTTTTTCCAACTTCAAACTACTAAAAAAATGGCAAGGGTAAGTGTGACTTTAAAACCCAGCCCCTTCCTACAATCACATTGGTTTCCTATCAGATCCCAATTTTTCATTCATTTCCCTTCATAACTGGTAATGAGATATTCATGATTCAAATAATCTTTATTCATTTATACTCTGACAAAACTCCTCTGATTCTAGTTATACTTTATGCAAAGAATCTACCATGATATTACTAATCAGGGAGTGAAAAGATTTATATGTAATAAAAGTATAATAATAAATATATATTTTATATTTACCTTTGGAAAAGAAATAAATACATCTTAGCTCATTGGACTAAACTGTCTTTTGTCTGAAGCTTATTAAAGGATAGCCTGGATTCATTCTTTTTCCATTCTCTCTCTCTCTCTCTCTCTCACACACACACACACACACACACTACCATTACTTCCCTGATTAACTCGTGGCTTCACTGAAACGTAGAAAACACACCAATTTTTTACAAACAGTATCATTTTTATCCTTTGGCCTGCTACACATGAAAAGGGGATTGTACCAGATGGCCTCTGAGATCCCTGCCAGCTCTTGCCTCCCAGGAATCAACAAGCTGAGTGGAAAGAACACAGGCTTTGAAGTAAAACTGACCCAAATTCTAACAGCGAACCTCTCAGAACCTTTATTATTCTGTAAAATTAGCATAATAAATTTACTTCTCAGAGTGGTTGTAAAGACTGGTAAGGCACTTAGTACAAAGACTAGTGTGCACATATTTTTAAATGGTGGCCATTATGATTGTTATGGGTTAAACTGTGTCCCCTTAAAAAAGATATGTTGAAGCTCTAATACCTGATGCCTCAACAATGTGACCTTATTTGAAAACAGGGTCATCATAGAGGTAATCAAGTTAGAATGAGATAATTAAGGTAGGCCCTAAATCCATATGATTGGTGCCCTTATGAAAAGAGGGAATTTGGATACAGAGACAGACATACACATATAGAATGTTGTGTGAAGATGAAGGCAGAGATCTAGTCAAGGGACACTACAGATTGCCACCACATCACCAGAGAGAGGCCAGGCAAGAGGCATGGAACTGACTCTCCCTCACAGCCCTTGACTCCCTAGTAGGAGTCAACCCTGCCCACACTTGCATCTTGAACTTCAGGCCTCTGGAACCATGAGACGATATATTTCTATTGTTTGAGCCAGTCAGTTTATGGTACTTTGTTACCATAGCCCCAGCAAACTAAAATGGGACTCTGAGTGACTAATGTTCCTGGTGTATTTGTGTTGTTTTTCTACCTAGCAGTCAATGGTTTTGAAACTCTCTGACAACAAGCTCAGTAAGAAAAGCATTTTACATAGTCACAAAATATATACATATATATGTATACATACAACATACATACACACACACAAAACACATAGATGATAGATAGATAGATAGATAGATAGATAGATAGATAGATAGACAGACAAAATGATACAGATTATAACCTTAAATGTACTTTGATACTTTCTATTCTGCTATTTTTAATCTGGTATTGCCCACTAACTTGATTTCACTTCCCCCACTTGAAAACCACTAAGCCGAACTACAAATTCTTTCAGGGTATGAACACATCTCTCTTCTCAAAACATCTACCCAACACTAGACATGTAATAGTCAAACAAACACTTCATGATTGACTTTTAAGGCCAAGACATATGTGATGCCTTTTTTATGTCACTATTCTGATCTCCTTCGACAAATCTATACCAAAATATTCAATGTCCATGGGAATTCTTGACTAACTACCAGGAAAGCAAGTGGCAATGACTAGTGAATATTCCTAGATCAAATCATATTATGATAAAAATATATGTTGGATGCTTTTTAATATACAGATTAATTTTATCTGAGTAGTATTAGTTTTTCCAAGGTTACCACTGTTCTGCTTGCTGGTTATAACCCCCTACAATTAGTACATGTAAATCAAGGTTGTTTTTAACCATAAGGAAGCCTGTGATTTTCATTAGATGTTATACTCACTGGGAAGGGAAATTACTAGTCATCAATATTTTATATCAAATTGCTGCATGTTAAAATGAATTATATCAAACAAATATTAAATAAGTGATAAATGCTTCTCACTGGTGAATTAAGATATTAGTCAATTGATATGTTGTACTTTGGGGGATGCTTGTGGATTTACTAGTCATCTATGTTTATTCTCTTTATAAAATCTCAAAAATAAACATAGTCCAATGTAAAAGCAACAAATAATTATTCAGTGTTTACTATATCTGCAGGAAACTACAGCTAATATAAAGCTATATGAGATATCTACCCTCTAGGACCTGCTTAAAATCTGGTTGAATTAAAAGACACAGGACTGGCTGGGCACAGTGGCTCATGCCTATAATTCCAACACTTTGCAGGGCTGATATGGGAAGATCGCTTGAGTTCAGAAGTTCAAGACCAGTCTGGGCAACATAGTGAGACTCCATCTCTACAAAAAAATTCAAAAATTAGCCAAGCATGGTGGCATGTGCCTATAGTCCCATCTATTCCAGAGACTGAGGTGGTAGGATCATTTAAGCCTGGGAGGTTGAGGCTGCAGTAAGCTGTGATTATAACACTGTACTCCAGTCTGGACAACAGAGTGAGATGCTATCTCAAGAAATAAATAAATAAACAAACAAACAAACAAACAATGACAGAGGACTACTGGACTAGGTGCAGTTTGACCGCAGTTATGCCACGACTACCCATTTCTATCACCTCTCAAGCCTCCATTACTACCACTATCAAATTAATTTCTAATGAAATAAGTAGTCCAAGTACAGACAAAACTTACCCTCGCATTCAAAACTCTGGATGGGAGTTATTCACATGCCAAGAAACTTCAGCACCACTCTTCCCTCCCATGTACCCAATGCTCCCAAGCCCCCACAGTAGGGTGCATCAGTTTATGCTTCAAAATTTGCTCCTGATACTAGCAACCACGCTGACAAGAAAATTCCCTTTCCTTTTCTTCCCTTCCCTGATTCAGGTCCTCACAATGTGCTCAGCTAATCAGATGTTTTTAAATTTTTCAAAATAAAATACTTTATATTTCTACTCTGACCTTCCTCCATTATATTTCCCCCAATGTAGGTGGCATGGGAGTGGCCTTAGGCAATTCTGAAATCCAAGGAAGAGTTGAATTGGGGACATATTTGGTTTGGATTAAGTGGGATATATTCATGTGATTCATGGTCAATACAGAGATAGCACAGTTAATGTTCCAGTGGGAGAATGGCTTTGGGGAATTCTAGTGGCCCCTGTGCTGAGTCAGCCAGTTTCATAACATCAAACTGCAGGGCCAACCATTGCATCACAATATGGCAGGGCCTACAATATCCAGCACCAGATGTATACAGGTACCGAAGGGAAGACGAGTATTGACTTGGAATGAATCAGGAACTAATCTGTAAAAAAAATATTTTAAATATTACTTCCAATATGAAATAAACTAACTTGATAGAAATTTTTTTTATTGCATTTTAGGTTTTGGGGTACATGTGAAGAACATGCAAGATTGTTGCATAGGTACATACATGGCAGTGTAATTTGCTGTCTTCCTCCCCTTCACCTATATCTGGCATTTCTCGCCATGCTATCTCTCCCCAACTCCCCACCCCCTTCTGTCCCTCCCCTATTTCCCCCCAACAGACCCCAGTGTGTGATGCTCTCTTCCCTGTGTCCCTGTGTTCTCATTGTTCAACACCCGCCTATGAGTGAGAACATGCGGTGTTTGATTTTCTGTTCTTGTGTCAGTTTGCTGAGAATGATGGTTTCCAGGTTCATCCATGTCCCTACAAAGGACACGAACTCATCATTTTTGATGGCTGCATAATATTCCATGATGTATATGTGCCACATTTTCCCTGTCCAGTCTTTCATCGATGGATATTTGGGTTGGTTCCAGGTCTTTGCTATTGTAAACAGTGCTGCAATAAACATTCGTGTGCATGTGTCCTTATAGTAGAACGATTTATAATCCTTTGGAACAAAATGTGACAACCTCAAAAATGTACATACCACTACCATAACAAGCTGAAAATTGAAATAAACATTTAAAACAATCAGCAATGAAAAAGAAACGGTGATCTGTTCCAGAGGAAATGCTAACTTATCTATTTTCTTCGAACAGGTGATCCAAAGACTGTGCACACAAAACATGTAAAAAAAAAAAAAAAAAAAAAAACCTAGAAATGTATCAGAAAGTCGCCCAAGAACAGTAAATAGAGTCAGCCTAATGGCAGGAGAGTCCAGAAAAAATGCCCAAAAAGTCCTTTCTGGAGGAAGAGTTTGCCCTGAAATGGAACATATATCCTTTGCAAGAGCGGAGCGATGTGAGAAAGACTGGAAGGAGAGAGAGAAAGACCAAAGCTCCATGGCAGACAAATGCAAAGAAGACTCAAGGAGAAGAGTAAAATATTCTGTGACCAAAATGTCTGAAAACACACCAAGACAAACAATCTCCCTCAAGGAAGCTCCTGCAAATAGCTAGACCAAGAAAAAAAACTTGTCAATTTCATCAAATAGCTAGGCCAAGAAAAGTATTTTGTCATGAACTTCTAAAAATTTACTTCTCTTTAACAAGGCCACAGAAACTCAAATAACAAACTTTGAGAAAAGAGGAAATAGTTAGAAAAAGAGGTGAATTAAGCATTGCAAGAACTCAGAAGAAAATTGAAAGAAAAAATTATTATATAAATATAGACAAAATTCAAATGAAAACCAAAGAGAATAAATATTGTGGAGAAAACCATAATTACCATAGATTATAGATATCAGAAAAACAATCAAAACAAGAAAAATAAGAAAAAGTTTGAAAAGGAAGATGGATAAATTGACAGATCTTTTCTAAAAAGGCTAATGAGATCCATCATAAATATAATTGTTGTCTTAAAATAACAGTAGGTCAGAACAAATTTTTGAAATTATAATTCAAGTACATTTTCTTGAAATAAAAGTTGAATTTTCATGTTGAAGTGGTACACCATGTGCCTGTGAAAATTGACCCAGAACAGTCAGCACTGATACTAATCATAGTAAAATTATTGAACTTTAAGGATTAAAAAGAAATCACCTGGTTTGTCAGGCAAATCAATCAGAACACCTACAAGGAAAAGAACCCGACTAGAGCTGATTTTTCCACAGCATCCTTCAAATCCAAAAGAGAGCAGAGCAATACCTACAAGACCCTCAAGGGGAAATGTGTCAGCAAGAATTTCATAGCCAGCCAAGCTATCTTTCAGAATAGAGTCTACAGAAAAACAATGTTGAATATATAAATTAGGGAATATTTCTCTCATGAGCCCTTTGGAGGAAATGTCTAGGCAACAAATTCTAGCCAACTGTGAGGGAACTGAAAAACCATAGCAAAATGACTGATCGTGTGCATTAAATACATTTAACCTCAGAACTAGATTAAAATAAATGTGGGGATTACAAGGACATCAGATTGTAAATATTAAATATGTACATACCCTGTGCCAAGCAATGGCCCTCATAGCTGTATTCCCTAAAGAAATACATGTATCCAAGAAGATATCTTCAAGAATTTCATTGCAGCATTTTTTATAATAGGAAAAAAAAAAAAAGAAACCACAAGAGTTGAAACCACCTAAATGTTCATCAAAGTTTTAAAGCATGCAAAACTGTACTAAACAATGTTTATGGATAAATATGTAGTTAAAATTGGGACAGACTACATAATTTTCAGGGCTTAATGAAAAATGAAGGTGTGAGCTTTAATGTACTATTTCAGAAGTGCTGTCTTGACACAGTTTTGAAGTCATGGATAAAAACCTCAATTTCCCTTCACTGTAGCTTGCTAAGCCTCCACGCCAACCACTTCCCTTATTAGATTCTCACTCTCCGGGGCCACCATGCATATCCCCAAGTATGTCCCTGATAGGGGTTCAACACTCTGGGGCCCAATAGCAGACAACTAGAGACAGCCCTAGAGCAGGTGAAATTATTCAAATTAGCCAATCCACAAGGACCCCAGGGAAGCTAGCTACCCCACCCTACTTGTCTTAGATAAATTGCCTTCTACCGCCCAGTTTGCTTTTATCCTGTCCCTGGAAATACTCTGTGTGGTCCTCTGTGGCATCCTTCTCTCTTTTCAGCTGTAAGAAACAAAGAGTTCTGCCTTTCATCTATCCAAATGTCAATGTTTTGTACCCCACCATCAAAAGAGTTTTTGAATCTTTCAAAACAAGGACCACTTGCCTTGTTCAAAAATCATTTACTCTTTAAAACAGTGACAGTTGAGCATTAAAATAAACATGGGGCCATTATCAACACAGGCTCAGTGAAACTGTATGGGTCACATGCTCACCGGACCCTGGTTAAAACTTTAAATTCAGAATAGTATTTTCCTCTAGGGAAGGAGACAGAAGAATTGGATTAGCAAGGAGAACTGAGGTTTTCAAGTGTTAGATCTTTTATTTTATTAAGATAAAATAAAAGATAAATCATAAAGATAAATTCATTTTATAAAAATAAATTTTAAATCCTGAGCCAAATATGGAAAAACAGTAAAATTTGATAAAGCTGATATCTCTCACAAGATATATAGGTGTTCATCATATTTTCCATCAGTGCCATTTCATTTTTCAAAAAATAATTAATACGGTAATGATTCATACAGAAAATCACTTGTAATTAAAAGCTAAAACAGTATTCAAAAATTCTAGGTTGTACTTTGGAACATACAAGCCTTATGATCAATCCTGAAAGCAAATTAAAAATTAAGGAAAGTGAGTTTGGAAGTGTTGAAACAGGAAGTGGAATGGTGGTTGCTGGGGAAGAAGAGAAACGGGTGTTCAATGGACATGGAGTTTCAATCATGCAAGATAAAAAAAAGTTCTAGAGGGCCAGGCACAGTGGCTCGTGCCTATAATCCCAGCACTTTGAAAGGCCAAGGCAGGAGGATGAACTGAGGTCAGGATTTCAATACTAGCCCGACCAATACGGTGAAACCCAGACTCTGCTACACATACGAAAATTAGCTGGGTGTGGTGGTGGGTAACTGTAATCCCAGCTACAGGCTAGGACAAGAGACAGAAGAATCACTTGAACCCAGAAGGCAGAGGTTGCAGTGAGCTGAGATCGCACCATTCCACTCCAGCCTGGGCAACAGAGCGAGACTCCACTTAAAAAAGAAAGAAAGTTCTAGAGGTCTACCAGACAACAATGTGCTTATAGTTAACAATATTGTACTGTACACTGAGAAATTTGTTAAGAAGATAGATCTTACATTGTCTTTTTTACCACAATAAAAATATCTACCTTAAAGATTAATGTATGTCTCTAAGCTTCAATTTTATCAACTTTCAAATAGTATTAATATTAATCGGGTGTATTTCATAGCATTCTAATGGGAATTAAAGGATTCAGAGTTGGACGGGTGCAAAGTCACTTCTGGAAGAAATATCATGATGCCTGCCCGAGAAGAATGCCAAATTCAGTTCAAACTTGTATCGGTTGGTGATGGAAAAACTACCCTCACAAAACATCATTTGACTGCTGGATTTGAGATACAGCCACCTTGGGTGTGGAGCTCCATCCCCTTTTGTTCCACACTGATATGGTCTGGCTTTGTGTACCTAAACAAATCTCATGTTGAATTGTAATTCCTGATGTGGCAGGAAGGATCTGTTGGGAGGTGACTGCATCATGGGGACAGATTTCCTCCATGCTGTTCTTGTGACAGTGAGTTCTCACAAGATCTGATGGCTTAAAATATGTGGCACTTCCCCCGCTTAGCATGCTCTCTCTCTCTCCTGCTACCATGTGAAGAAGGTTCTTGCTTCCCCTTTGCTTTCTGCCATGACTGTAAGTTTCCTGAGGCCCCCCACTCGTGCTTCCTGTTAAGCCTGTGGAACTACCAGTCAACTAAACTTATTTTCGTAAGTTACCCGGTCTCAAGTAGTTCTTTATAGCAGTGTGAGGACAGACTAATACGCCAACAAAGGGCCCATTAAGTTTAATGGCTGGGACACAGCTGGCCTGAAGAAATTTGGCAAACTGAGAGATGGCTGATGGCTATTATACCCAAGCCCAGCGTGCCGTTATAATACTTGATGTAACATCGAGAGTTACAAGAATGTTTCTGAGGTAGAGATCTGGTATGAATGTATGAAAACATCCCCATCATGTTCCAAGGGGAAAAAAAAAAAGGTTATTTCAGCACAGAAAAATGAAGGCAAAATTTATTCTTTTCCATTAAACAAAGAGTCTTTAGTACTATAACATTTATGTCAAAAGTAACTACAACTTTGAAAAGGCCTTCCTCTGGCTTGCTAAGAAGCTCACTAGAGACCCCAGCCTATAGTCTGTAGCCTTGCTGCTCTTGCCTCAACACAGGTTGTCCTGGACCTGGCTTTGGTAGCACAATGTGAGCATAATTTAGAGGTTGCTCAGACAACTGCTCTCCTGGATGAGAAGGATGCCCTGTGAGAAAATGAAGCTGGAACCCACTGGAATCCAGAGTCAGAAGTCTAACTTCATAAGAACCTGTCCTGTGATGTTGTGGTGGAGCATGTTTGCACTTTGTTATACAGCTAAGCAGAAGGTCTGCTTTATCTTCAGGATACTGAAGGAGATGAAGAGACTTCAGAGTAAATGTAGCCATTAAAAAAATTTTTTTAATTTTTTGTACCTACATATTTAGCTGTTTTGGAACACAGCTGTTTCCTTCCTGAGTTTCAAATACTGTATAAGACCTGCATTGTCACATCACAATATTCAGTGGTGAAATGTTTCTCACTCTCATTCTCACTCCTTTTTGTTTAGAATCAGAATAAAGTTATACTTCAAATATCTAAAAAAAAAAAAACAAAAAAAAACAAAACTAAACTAAAGAATGAAGGTTAATGAATACAGCATTAATGTTTACCATCAGTGTATTATTATTACCATCGTCACATTATTGAAAAGTGTGATATGAGAGACAGTTACAAACAAAAAACAAAGCCAAGAATGCAAGAATACACAGTATTGTAACATAAAATATAAAGGACAATGAACTAAAATAATCACAAATATCCTCTGAAAAATTAAGGAGGCCAGGTGTGGTGGTTCATGCCTGTAACCCCAGCACTTTGGGAAGCCAAGGCAGGTGGATCTTTTGACCCCTGGAGTTCAAAACCTGCTTGAGCAACATGGTGAAACCCAGTACCTATAAATATATATATATATACACACACACACACACACACACACACACACACACACACACACACACATATATATACACATATACATATATACAAATATGTAAAATATATATATAAATATATATATATATAAAACACATATGTATACAAAAAAATAGCCCAGTGTTGTGGCACACACCTGTAGTCCTAGCTACTCAGAAAGCTAAGGCAGGATTGCTTGAGCCTGGGAGGCAGAGGTTGCAGTGAACCAAAATTGTGCCACTGCGCTCCAGCCTTAAAAAAATTTTTTTAAATAATAATTTTAAAATAAAATATTAAGGGAAATACATTTACTTGTACATTTGCTTATTTTTGAACTGTCCCCTTTTCTAGCATAAAAAGGAAATTGAGATTCATGAGATATTTGCATAATTTCTACCATGTATTAATTTTTAGACTATTTTTCTTCTTTCAAACTGCAACATTAACTGTCTTCTAAAGACTTGGGAATACTCATCAGTATCAAGATTAGTGAGAAAACAATATAGGCAAGACTCCTTGATTAGAATAAAGTAGATTCACTGCTATCTTCTGTTCTTTTAAAGTCACTATTCTTTAACTAAATGTAAATGTAGAGAATGCTACAAATCTTTTTTCCTATTGCTGGTCATAAAATAAATAGTATTTTATTTGTTCCATGATTCTGGAATAAGTTTATATTTTGCAGAGTGCTTTTGTGCCCCATCTCTAAATCACTTAGTCACTTACACTCCCACCCCCAAAATTTGCAAGCAGTTTAGTCCTTGGAGAGATGAAGAAAGTGAACCCTGGCCCAAAATGACTGAAAGATTGGGAATATTAGCATTTCGCAGGAGGCTAGGACCCCCTCTTTGAGATCCAAACTCACCAAATGGATTCTAAACAGCCTAAAAATGACTGCTTAGCAGATTATAGACAGGTGGGTCTCAGAAGCCACAATCCCATTAGTAACACATGGTTCAGTTCTCCAGGACGGTAGGCGTTAACAAGGAAACAGGATGTCATCTGTCTGTCCCTCTGGGCCACACCACATCCTGCCTTTCTTCAGGGCTCTGTACCTGAAGCTGACCTGCAGCACTGCATCAACAGATTCCCTTGTCCCCTCCTGTTGGCATATGGGTAGTTTTAGTCAAGTAGGGGACAGCAGCAGGAAAATGGAATGAGGAAGAAAATGAGGTCAAGCATTTATGCCCCTGGCTCCCACCCTCCCAGAGGGGAGCAGCAGACACACTGACTCTCTACATGTGGCTGATCTCCTTGGGCAACCCTCTCCTTACTCCCTGTTTCATTTTCATCCATCACTCTTCACCCCTGCCCTTCAAATTCAGAGGTAGAAATGGGTTCCCCACAATTCCTAGCCTAAGGGACTGCACTGGTTGTTTCCCTAAAACTTGCCCACACTGTTTTTTTCAAAAAAAAAAAAAAACAGTGGCTCTTTTTTTTGCCCACTGGCTCTTTTCCAATCATTCACTTCGAAGGTCCTGTTGCTGTCCGAGAAAGAGAGAAAGAAAAGTGCAATGTCAAATGAGGAAGAGACACATGTATAAATGTTAGTTATACACCATCACTTCAATTATTTCATGCTTCTGAAATAAGTTTATATTTCACAGAGTGCTTTTGCCCAGTCTCTAAATCATTTAGTTACTCACACTCCCACTCTCAAAGCGTGCAAGCAGTTTAGCCCTTGGAGAGATGAAGAAATTGAACCCTGGTCCAAAATGGCTAAAAGATTTGAAACATTAGAATCTCACAGGAGGGTAGAAACCCACTTTGGGATCTAAACTCACCACACAGATTTTAAATGGCTTAAATGACATTTCTATCTGACCATAACTCCTACCCACAAACTTTAATATGCCTGGCTTAACATCAGTGTTAGCTCACTAAGATAAATGATGGCTTTCATTGCCTGATAACCTATGCTGCGACAAGAGAGGTGAATTGTGGAAAAGTGGAAAAGTGTGCTTCCCTGTCAGTCCTACTTCCAATTACGTGTTCTGGATCAAAAGGAGGCTTCCAGAAGGAAGTTAATCCCTGAGTTTTTCATGTCCTTCCCTTCCAAATAGAGCCCAGAGTGCCCTCCTGTGTATAAAGTAAAAATAAATCCCCACTGTTGACAATATTACTAAGATAAGTTTATGCGTAAATGCTTATTTTACTAACAAAAATATATAATTTGGGTAGCAGCTTTTTAAAACCAACATACTTAATAAGTTGTTGTACTGTTGGCCTCATTGCTTTCGACTCAAGCGTACGTATTGTTTAGAGTTGGAGTTGGGGCTCTCAGGAGCAGGGACAAGTCCAAGACACAAGTCTTGTTTTATTCTAAACTCAAAATTCAGAAGCCCAAATATCTAAATGATATTCCCATCTTATAAATAATTATAATTTGAGATTTAAAACGTTTACTAGAATGTTTAAACACCTAACAACATATTATGACAAAGTTTACCGACTCTCATCATACATGTCAAAGGCTTTCTCTTATTAGGGGTTTTACCTAAACTAATTTGCCTGAAATGTCATCTTTCCACAGCAGAGGACCCCTAAGTTCTCACGGTTTTTGTCATGACCTTATGAAGTTCTCCATTTTCAGAAGGATTGTCAGACAAATCCAGTTCAACAACCTGCAAAGGGCCCCACTTGTCTATCAATGAAGATTCGATTAAGGTTAGGTTATGAAGTACAACTTCCAAGCAAATTCCTAAATAAATGTCCAGGCAATTAAAATAATGTACCCATTTACCTCCTGAGGAAGCTATCCATCACATTTCTAAAACTACAGTTTTGAAAGACAAGAAGCACCCATGATATAATTTTTCAATGAAAATATTAATAAGTAGTCATATTTTTATAGCTGGAGAGCAATTTGATTTCACTTTGGAGAATAAATTATCTCTTTATTTTTTGGCAGAGGATTTACTCTGAGTTACTTACATATTCCTGCATTCTCATCTATTTGTTGTGTTCTAGTGTCCTCCAATGGATATTCTCGATAGTACTGGTACTGCAGAATCTATCTGGCTCTGAGAATCACCAGGAGCCTGGATGGGACAGGAACTTTGTGGATAAACAACCCCTGGAAGAAATCTAGTTCCCCCAGTCGGAGCTGAAATGAAGTAGCACTTAAGGCACATTCAAAAAGTATTCTCCTTAATAGAAGAGGATTTCCAGAGTCATTCAGATTCCATCCTATCGTTTCTCTTCTCTTTTTATCAAACAGTCTTGAAAGTTGTGGACCAATTTATATAAAAGTTACTGTTGAAAAATGTAGACAAAGTATGATTTGGTGACTGGAATTTACAGATATGTGGCACAGTGACAGACTGGCTATGAAGTAAGACACAATTAATATTCTTTTATTAGCCTAGAGAACACAGAAAATATTCTAGAGCAATAAAGTTCGACTCAAACACAGTTTGTTACACAAAATAAGAAAAGATAAAGACTGAAACCATTTACTTAATGAATAGATCAGTCTGAATTATTGAGGAATCTGAATCATAACACATACTTTAAAAAATTGTGCTTTTCCAGCCTGGCCAACATGGTGAAACCCCATCTCTACTAAAAATGCAAAAATTAGCTGGACGTGGTGGTGCACTCCTGTAAGTCCCAGCTACTTGGGAGGCTGAGGCAGGAGAATCACTTGAACCCAGGAGGCAGAGGGTGCAGTGAGCCAAGATCACACCACTGCACTCCAGTCTGGGAGACAGAGCAAGACACCTTCTAAAAAAAAAAAAAAACATATAAAAATGTGCTTTTGTATTTTCATGGCCACAATTAGCATGTAATTTTAATAGATAGCCCAAGTAACTATAGTACAAATACCCAGGGCTATTTTTGTAAATTGATTTGTACGTGGGTAAGGGGAAATCTAACAACCACATATTCTCAATTTTCTTGTTATTTACATTTTAAATCACTCCTCCTATATTTCACAACAGGTGTTGAATCTTGTATTAGATCGTGTCCCAATTTTGATCCAGAAAATACAGTGGCTCACTCAAACTATGGGTTTGGGACAGGGCACACAAAGAGAAACTTGGGTCTGTTCGATATATGAGAATAACTCCTTGAGCAGATAAGAATGTGAACCACGCCCCCACTTCCCCACAGAAAAAGAAGATAGCCAAAATATGGTATCCGATACTTCATGGATGTGCTTCTCTCATGCATATGTTATCCTATCAGTTCTGTATATCTAATATTTCAAAGGTGTATATGTTTTCCTAATGCATATAGCCTACAGAGGTTAGAGTGCCATAAACCATTTAAAATAACTATTTATCACTATAGCCTTTAAAATTTGAAATAGTACCATAAGGTACTATAACTATATGCAGGGACAATATTATGGGTATGATTCTCTCACCTACTCCACCTATTTTATGGGTATTCTGAAGACCTGCTATTGTGTCTGCAAAACAGGAGATCAGGAAAGTTTTCCTTTTTTCTACTTTTATTTTAAGTTCAGGGAGTACATGTGCAGGTTTGTTACATGGGTAAATTGCAGGATCTGAAGAAGATTGAAACTGGACTCCTTCCTTTCACCACAGACAAAAATTAACTTAAGATGGATTTAAGACTTAAATGTAAGACCTAAAACAATAAAACCATAGAAAAAAAACCTAGGAAATACCAGCCTGGACATCAGCCTTGGCAGGGAATTTATGATTAAGTTCCTGATATGGTTTGGATTTGTGTCCCTGCCCAAATCTCGTGTCCCTGCCCAAATTCATGTCAAATTGTAATCTCCAATGTTGGAGGCATGGCCTGATGGGAGGTGATTGGGTCATAAGGGTAGTTTCTCATTAATGGTTTAGCATCATCCTCTTGGTGCTGTTCTCATGATAGTGAGTGAGTTCTCACAAGATGTCATTGTTTAAGAGTGTGTAGCACCTCCGCTCCCCTGTTCCTGGCCCCTGCTCCCACCATATGAGATGCCTCGCTCCTTCTTTGCCTTCCTGAGGCTTCCCCAAAAATAGAAGCTGCTATGCTCCCTGTACAGAACTGTTTGAACTAATTGAATCTCTTTCCTCTATATAAAAAAAAAAAAAAGACTAAAGAACAGACTAAAGCAGTCCTCCAAAACAATTGCAAAAAATAAAATAACAAAAATTGACAAGCTAGACCTAATGAAACTAAAGAGCTTCTGCACAGCAAAAGACACATCCTATAGGTTATCTGTTTATTCTGCTGATAACAGGATGGGAGAAAATATTTGCAAACTAGAATGTTTCTAAGCATCGAATGGCAGACAGGTATTTTAATAAAATGATGTATCATAGCCCTCACGGAATTCCACTCCTCAGGTGTTAATTTTGGATTACAAGTGCAGGTGTCCCTTAGTATCCATGGAGAACTGGTTTCAGGACACCCTGGGGATACCAAAATCTGCAGATGCTCAAGTCCCTGATAAAAAATAGCATGGTATTTACATAAAACCTATGCACACCCTCTCGTATACTTTAAAACATCTCTAGATTACTGATAATACCTAACACAATGTAAATGCTATGTAAATAGTTGTTTACTGTATAGTTTAGAGAATGACCAAAAAAATCTGTGCATGTTCAATACAGATACAATCAATCATTTTTTCTGAATATTTTCAAACCATGCTTTGTAAAAACCCATAAATACAAAAGACTGACTGCACTATGTTCTGAATTAAAATCAGATAACACCTATGGTACATCCTAAAAGCAGGTAAGTAATAAGTATCAGGAAGTTAAATGAAAATGTGAACTACATGTATTTGTTCATGGGAAACTGATTACAGTTCTAATTATAGGGCTATGAGTCCCACTAAGCTGTATTATCAAGAAGACAGTAAGTCTCTTATCAGTTCATTTCACCATGTTTGTTGACAAATAAAAACTATAGAGTACAGAAAAACACATGAAGATTCCTGCATACAAGCATGCACATAAGCATAACTATGAATATGAAAATGGCTGTACTAGTAATAACCTGATACCTGCAAAACCCAGCATCTCCTGAAAAAAATTCACCAAGTTTTTAAGAATCTATGTGATATAACCAACAAGAATAGAAGAATAAATGGTATTTCCTAAATGTACTGTACCAATATCTCTGGTTGTACATCTTCTAACACCAAGATGGTTGAGATGCTCCTCCTGCCATAAGGTGGTACCCAGCACATATTCAGAGCAGTTTATGTGAAAAATTGCTCCAGCTCTCGGTAGCTTGAAGGCAGGCACTTGAGCCTCCGGAAGTTCTTGTGTAACCTTCACTCACTCAGACATTATCATTTGCAACTGCGCTCTTCTGGTAAGTTTCTTCCTGTATAGAAGTTTATAATTTTTGGAGAATCCAGCTGATCTTTCTGCTAAGTATCCTAACTATGTGGACTTCCTTCTATATTCTTTATATTAATGAACCTTATTTGATTGACTCGCCCACAAGCTGTCTCTGGGTTCTCCATCAACCTGAAGCTAGTATTTACATAAGACTAAAATCTGTCTAAGGAATCTCATTATGAAATTTCTTTTTATGAATACATTGTCTCCTGTGATGATCACATTCACTTTGGTAACTCAATAATCACACATTTCAGAAGTCATTAGAAAAACTGCAGCTCCAAATAGTCAACAAGATATTTCAGCAGGGATATCTTGATATGACTACCTGTCTCATTCTGGGGCCTACATTGGAGTGCAAATTGGAGTATGTTTATTTCATGGTAGTAGAAGAAGCTCAAGAAGGCAAGCCCAAACATAGAGGTCCATTGTCCAAACCAAGTTACATAGCCAAGCCCAAAGTCAAGGGTCAGGGAAATACACTCTGCTCATCTTCAAGCAATGGCAAGAAGGTAGATATATAAAACTGCTACTGAGAGGTGAAGAAGTAGTACAAGTAACTCAGTCTACCACAGTCATAGAGGTAAATAAGAAAGAGAAACTGTATTAGGAGATAGAAGACCTGGATTTTAAGTCTTGTTCACTCACTGTTTATTTGAGCCACAGGGTAACTAACCTCTTTGGTTCCCAGTGGGTAAGGGGCAAGTAGACTGAATGATTCAAGAAGACTTATATGGTCCCAACAATGCTCAGAGGGCTTTATCTCTCATCTCAGATCAACTCCTAGTCCCATCATGCATATGGCTTTCAAAGTTTTGAGTCTCCCACTCAGATTAATCCTTGACTTCTATAATTGAGCAACGACTCACTCCCATTACTGTCTCCTTTGTAGTGTATTTTCCATAGGCACCTACACTTGGCCCTTTGTGTATACTTCTTCCTGTCCTTAACATTTAGCCTTAATTATTAACTGTTGAAAGAATGTCCTAGAGTGTCTCGTAATTCTTATACTATTTAGCAGAATTAATTTTATCTAAAATATTCCTTAATCAAGTCCACATCTAAACCTTTAGTGAATTTTTTTCCACCATTTCATGCAGGTCTAAATTCATTAGCCTACCATTCAAATATATCTCCTCTGTTTTCCTTTTGTTATCACTCCATTCACTTCACTTGAAGAAAACAAAATTCTCCAAGTATGCTGATCTTCCTATTGGGAAAAAAAAAAAAAAAAACTTGAAAATGAAGTAAAAGGTTGAGTACTATGTCCTTCAAAACTCATTTGGAGTCATTACTTCAAAGGTCCACTCAAGGATTATTTAGAGGTATATACCTTGTTCAGTTGACATTTACCATTAAAGACCTAGATGTAGGGAAATCACATGTTGACATGCAGATTTTTGTCCAGTGGAAAAAATAACCCCCATGGTTACCACTTGTTATCTCATAGAGCATTACTTGGTTTTGTATTTAACCCAGCAATCATATCCTACCTTTTCTTTATTAAATTGGTAAAGATCTCTAGTTCCTCAAATGGGCTTGGAACCAGCCACACCATTATACTAATTTCCTCATTAGTTAATGAGATGAGTAAAGTCTTTCTCACATTTATATGAAATCTGTAAAACTGCTATGTTTTTAACTTTTTGAAAACTGTACTACTTTAACACTAATCTCTTTTTTTAAAGTTTTGCTCATTTTTCTTAACAGTGCTCAAACCGTTATACCCTATCAAAAATATCTTCCACTTCTCCATGCTAATCAAGATCCGACCTTTCCTTCAAGTTCTTATTCCAGTCACATCTCCTTGAAAATATCTTTAAACTGACTATTTTTAGCCTGCATTATTACTTCTGATTCTTTGTAATGTTGTTCATTTTTAAATATTTATTTTGGATTTTTTGACTAGATGAGAATCTAGGCAACAAGCATGCTGTTGAATTTTAATCATAACAAAAGCATTTTTAAACACCAACATTTATGGATATGGAAAAAATGAATATAGTATGGCAATTCTCAGAACTTATAGAAAACATAATAATGTATATCTTTATAGTTTATAGACGTTACAGAGAAAAAGGAGTGGGAGAACTGAACAAGGAACCATTCAATATCAAAAATACATTAATTAGCAAGTTTATTTCCTAGACCTGCTTAGTCAAAATCTGAAAAACACTTTAAATAAAGTCTTTACACAGTGAAAAAGGATCAGCACCAATAGAGAGTGTCAGACACAGCTGCAGAGTCAGCCTTTTGTGAGAAGTTCACTTTTAGAGAATCACTTGTAAATTTATGTAGCACCAAATCACTTTCATCTCAAAAAGAAAAACAGGCTGCTGCCCTGCTGCCATTCCCAGGGATGGGAGGCTGGGTGATTTTCTGCACTTACTCCCCTATGGGCCAAGCTCTTTCTAGGTATATATTCATTTAAGACCTTCTTCCTCAACAGTAAACATTGGGACAGCTTCACATTAGCATAAAAGAATGGGAAAACTCAATTCTTATCAATTATGTTTTTCTTAAAAATTATTTTCATTTATGGCCAGCCTGGTCAACATAGCTAGCCTCTGTCTCTAGTAAATATTTTCATTATTAGCTAGTTGTTTCAGCTGGAAACATAATTTAAAGACACCACCCAAAATAAAATAAAAGAGGCTGAAATTTTACATTTAAAAAATTAATCTACAAAGAAAGAAAATGATCCTCACTCCAAGCCCTTTAACCAAGTTTTTTATTCTGGAGAATTCCTGGATGTCTAGGTTTATGGGTAGATGAAAAGCAGTATTAAAATCAGGCTTCAGGAACCAGGAAGTTTGTGTGGCTTACCCTCAGACCATGACAATAATTTCCTTTCTGATCTCCAAGGCTTTGTTCTGTTACTTCCAGATCCATCTTTCTACAGCATTATCTGATAATGTCACTCTGAGAAACCTTCAATAGCTACTCACTAGTTACCAAGGAGAACCAAAATTCCTCATTCTGCCTTTGAAGAACTTCACAATTAATTCCAAACTACCTCTCCCACTTAGATTTCTCCTGACAGACCTGTATAAGACAAACGCTTCAGCTAAATCAATATCCTCCAACATGCCTTTTATTTCTTCGTGTCCATACCTTACTCATTTTTCCCCTTGCTTGGCACACTCTTTACCAACCATCCTTGCTTACTATTCTAGGTTCTACTCAAATTTCATATCAACCTCAAGATTTTCCCTACTCAGTCATTGCTTCTTTTTTCAATTCCTGTAGCTTTTTTCTTTTGTATTATTCTGTTGCATTAATTATATAATAGGTATATGTATTATCCTCCTTATAAGATGAGGACAGCAATCACATCTTACACACTGATCACTTGTCCTCTGATCATATAATAGGGACCCAATAATTATGTGTTGAATGAATGAACTGCAAAGAAATTGTAATCTCCACATTGTGTGTTGGTTTTATGAATTCCATTTTTAAAAGCTGGGGTTGATCTTTTACCAATTTTTGTACTTTTACTCTATAATGTAACAAAAAATTTTTTTTAATAAATCAAGTTCATCAAAAGGTTGACAAGTCTATAGAATGCTAGTTAATTCATACCAGCCCCTTGGTTTGACCTAAACATGACCCTCTGAAAATGTGGTACCTAATCTGGATGATACCATGTCCCTCTTCCAGGAAAACTGTGTAACAATTTCAATGAAAACTTCAATTGCCTAAAGAACCTTCAGAAAAATCTGAGAGGTGAGAGGCTCTGACGCAGGTTGGAGTCAAGATTTTTGTGCAGGATGTTTATTGAGAGTGTTTTCAGGAACAACATCTTCAGGAACAGAGAAGGAAACGGGTCTGGGCAGTAGAATTGATGAATCATGAATGTGGACTTCCCGAGAAGGAACCACCTTTGGTCAAGGTGGTCTCTTCCATGGAGGCAATTCTCAAAGAGGGCTCAGAAGACCTATCAGCACTCAATCTTCCTAGCAACTGGGAGAATAAATGCTCCAGTGCTCAAGTACAGAGTTTGGCCAGCACAGTCCAGCAACCACAACTAAATCTAAATACTGATACAGCTAATGTTGTTTTCATCAAGTCCTAGAACGTTTTGTTTCATTTTGTTTTGTTTTGTCTTATATACCTTAATGCTATAAGGCAAAAGACAGTTTTACACTCCCCTGTTTCTCATGCAACATTCCTGTACAAGTCTGAAGCATCTATTGCAGTGCTTTTCCCAAACACAGCAGTTGTTATTCCCAAAACAAATTGAATATGTGATTGTATCTCTTCCTTTGCTCTGATGGTCATATCGCAAGAAGAATGATAAATGGAAAGACTTATATTTAGAAAGTAATGAGGGAAAGGAGGAAAATGTTTTCTGAATCACTTCAGGAAACTTCTTTTTATTACAGTTAAGGATGCATCTAAGGCAATATTTTATACTAAAAAGTGTTTTGAAGACTCAGCAAATATCTGGCCGATTTGGACAAACAGGATAATGCAGAGTCCTGCATGGATTTATTTGTCCTTTTGCACTAATTCCCTAGTTTTGGTGTCTTTACGTTAGAGTCTCTAAAACACTTTTATTACATTATTTGTCATTTTCTCAAGAATTCTGTAAAGTAGCTAAAGACTAAAATTATCTCTATTTTAAAAGTTACAAACTAGAACCCAGAGAGGTTCATTGATCTTTTTCAACCACACATAGATAACAAGGAGAAGGGCAACTCCTTAGCCTAGCTGTTCAAAGCATTTTGACTTGACTAGCAACACACCAGCAGGGCCAACCACCATACTGCCATCCACTGTAAAACTACCATAAATCATTGGTTAGAAATGACATGTGAAACTTTTACATATAAGGAGGAGTTGTCTGCATAAAAATATATCTCTTGCTCATTTGTGTTCTGAAATGCTTTCTCCAGCAGAAGGAAATGGCTATAGAAGGAACAGTAAGACTTTGATAAACCTGTGGGAGTGTGTCTGGCATATGAAGCTCATTTATCAAGTGAGTCTTGGTGGCATGTTGTGCTGCGTCACCCTGCCTCTAAGATCCATGACCATCTCTCCTCCTTTATATTTGTCGCTACACACTGCTCCTGAGTTTTGACCTCACCTCTAAAACTCTTTTTCAAGATAGAGTTAACCATACATTATTTATCCTAAAACTGCTCTTTAGATGCCTGTAGCTGCTTACTCACCAAAGTTAGTAGAGATCAGCATCCCCTCTTCTCCACTCTATCATTTCTACTTTTATTCTTAGGCAATCCTAATTCTGTGGCATGACACTTCATTAGTAAACTGTTTAAGATGTTTAAAGTACCAAACTGAGAACAGCAATGAGAATATTTATCTATCAGCAATTAAGGAATCCAACCGACATGTGAAAAACCTGTGTTTCAACTACATGAGGGAGAAACAGGAAACAGAAAAGGATGGCAACATAATCACCAACCAAGGGCATTGCAACATTTCTAAAAATACACTGGTCATGTTTTGAACACAATTGTGCTTTTAAGAAACAATAGCATCTGAAAGAAAAATGGATGCATAACCAAAAACTTCCAATTAGTTCACAACAAACTAACGACCTTGTCATAGTATATATCAGAATAAGAAATGATCAGAAATCTTTCTAAAGAAAATCTTTCATCCTTTCTTCAATAGGATATTCCTATTTCTTGCTTAGATAAGACTAAAAATAAATCATATAGGCCATCTGATGTTGTTACTAAAATAACAATAAAATTTATTTTTTAACAGGCTGGTTCCAAACTACAGTCAAATGAACAGGTGCTCCTTTTAAGAAGAGTCACTTAGAAGGCTATATAGAAGGTGAGTTTAACTTAGTGAAACTGATTTCAAAAGCTACATGTAAAAATTAGTCTCCCCTTGGGGCCAGGTGTGGTGGCTCAAGCCCATAATCCCAGCACTTTGCAAGGCTGAGGCAGGTGGATCACAAGGTCATGAGATCGAGACCATCATGACCAACATGGTGAAACCCCTTCTGTACTAAAAACACAAAAATTAGCTGGGCATGGTGGCGTGCGCCTGTGGTCCCAGCTACTCGGGAGGCTGAGGCAGGAGAATTGCCTGAACCTGGGAGGCGGAAGTTGCAATGAGCCAAGATTGTGCCACTGCACTCCAGCATGGCACCTGGTGACAGAGTGAGACTCTGTCTCAAAAACAAAAAAGAAAAAAAAAATTAGTCTCCCTCTGTGAAAAGGTGCTCAACATTATCATCAGAGAAATGCCCAACAAAAGTACAAGACATCATCTCATCCCAGTTACAATGACATTTATTCAAAAGATTGTCAATAAGAAATGCTGGTGAGGATGTGGAGGAAAGGGAACCCTTGCACACTATTGTCGGAAATGTAAATAGTACAGCTACTATGGAGAACAATTTGTAGTTTCTTTTAAAAACTAAAAATAGAGCTACCATATGATCCAGCAATCCTACTACGAGGTGCATACCCAAAAGAAAAAAAGAATCAGTATATTGAAAAGATATCTGTACTCTCTTTTTTATTTTATTGCATTTTAGGTTTTGGGGTACATGTGAAGAACATGCAAGACTGTTGCATAGGTACACACGTGGCAGTGTGATTTGCTGCCTTCCTCCCCATCATCTATATCTGGCATTTCTCCCCATGCTATCTCTCCCCAACTCCCCACCCCCCACGGACCCTCCCCTATTTCCCCCCAACAGACCCCAGTGTGTAGTGCTCCCCTCCCTGTGTCCATGCGTTCTCATTGTTCAACACCCTCCTATGAGTGAGAACATGCGATGTTTGATTTTCTGTTCTTGTGTCAGTTTGCTAAGAATGATGGTTTCCAGGTTCATCCATGTCCCTACAAAGGACACAAACTCATCGTTTATGATGGTTGTGTAATATTCCATGGTGTATATGTGCCACATTTTCCCTGTCCAGTCTATCATCGACGGGCATTTGGGTTGGTTCCAGGTCTTTGCTAGTGTAAACAGTGCTGCAATAAACATTTGTGTGCATGTGTCCTTATAGTAGAATGATTTATAATCCTTTGGATATATACCCAGTAATGGGATTGCTGGGTCAAATGGAATTTCTATTTCTAGGTCCTTGAGGAATGATATCTGTACTCTTATGTTTACTGCAGCACTATTCACAATAGCCAAGATTTGGAATCAACCCAAATGCTCGGCAACAAATAGATAAAGAAAATGTGTGACATACACACAATGGAGTACTATTTAGCCATGAAAAGAATGAGATCCTGTCATTTTCAACAGTATGGATGGAACTGGAGAATATTAAGTTAAATCAGCGACATAAAAAGACAAACTGCATGTTCTCATTCATTTGTGGGAGCTAAAGATTTAAACAATTGAACTCATGGAGATGGAGAATAGAATGACGGTTACCAGAGGCTGGGAAGGGTTAGGGGTGAGGAAGTGTAGATGATTAATGGGCACAAAAATATAGTTAGAATGAATGAGATCTAGTGTTTGATAGCACATCAGGGTGACTAAAGTCAGCAATAATTTGTTGGACATTTTAGAATAACAGGAAGTACATTTGGAATGTTCTTAACACAAAGAAATGAAGAATGCTTGAGATGATAGACACCCTATTTAGCTGAATGTGATTATTACATATTGTAAGCCTGTATCAAAATATCTCATGTAGGTCAGGCATGGCAGCTTACGACTATAATCCCAGCACTTTGGGAGGCCAAGGCAGGCGGCTCACCTAAAGACCAAGAGTTCAAGACCAGCCTTCTCTAACATGGTGAAACATGGTATTACCCCCTCTATACTAAAAATACAAAAATTACCTGGGCATGGTGATGGGCACCTGTAATCCTACCTACTAGGGAGGCTGAGGCATGAGAATCACTTGAACCCAGGAGACAGAGGTTACAGTGAGCCGAGATCGCACCATTGCACTCCAGCCTGAGCAATAAGAACAAAACTCTGTCTCAAAAAACAAACAAACAAACAAACAAAAATCTCATGTACTTCATAAATATAAATACCTACCATGTATCCATAAAAGTTAAAAATAAAATTTTAAAAATTAGTCTCCCCTTTGTAGTCTTATCTATGGCAATTTCGCCTATGATATAGCTTTGGCCCAGAACATTTTGTAACTCCTTTTTGTTAACTATCTTCAGAGAAAATTATAAAAATTGCCAATCATTGAGGCTTTACCATGTGCCATACACTAGAAAAACCATTTTACACATTTTTACACATTTTACTATGTGTAAAAAAAAAATTTTACTATGTGTAGAAAAACCATTTTACTATGTGTAGAAAAACCATTTTACACATAGTCTTTCACAACAGCTGGATGAAGTAGGTATTATTTGTCCCATGTTCCAGACGAAAAGAACTGATGTTTACACAATTTAAAATGCCAAAAGGCCCCAAGTCACAAAGCCAGCAAGTGAGGAACTAGTATTTGCACATAAGTCTTTCTCCTTCCAAATCACTTGACTGCACAGTCATATGTCACATCATGAAGTCAATCCAATTCATGACTTCACATATTGCTGACAATCTCACAAGCCTCTGTGGAAGGGCCCAGGAGTTTCCGTGCATCACTCCAGGAATACCAAAATGTGAAAGACAATGTCACCAGAAGACAGAATACAGACCCTCGGATATGATTGCAAGTGGGTGAAATTGGTTCTGATTAACACCTGGCCTTCTCCAAAGGATAAATTCACCTGCAAAGGATAACGTTTTGCCACCACTGCAGATAATTTAAAAACTGAGTGGGGATTGAGTATGGGGTGGGTATGGAAGTCAACACGCAAAAGATAGTGCTTCCAAAATCTGTCACAAAATATATTCGGGAGGAACACCAGTATCACAATTACTGCAGGGTCTCCCAAAGTGAACACTCTAAGGGAGATAATACTCACTTGAAATTCTGCCATATTTGTAGAAGTCCTATTAATTTATGATCACTACTTTTAGTTTGTGACAGTGATTTGAAAGCACTTTTAAGCTCATTAATTTATCCTTTATTAATTAAGTGTATGAATTAGACTGCTCACAAAACCAGATTTCCTTGTGATTTTACTGGCTTTGAGTATTAACTGCAAGCTGGGCCTACTTAGCAAAGTTATATTTTCTCTTTGCAGATGTTTTATTGTAGAATATTATCTTAAATGCATATTAAATACTGATCTGGGTACACACACCCCAAAAGGGTGTTATAGTACATTATTAGTTTAGTAGAAATTATAAAATTATAGAAGTTATTGTTAGCCTTTCATTTCAAGTAGAATATAAGACAAATGAACAGATTTTAACAAAACAAACTTACAGACTTAGCAAATATTTTAAAATTTGCATTCATTTGCAACACTTACTTTTAGTAATGGAGCCCAGGTGGGTATTGAACACACGCCAAAGAATAACCAAAAAATGATTTCAGTGTGAACTGACTTCAGGTTTATAGCTCATTGTCTCACACCCTTAAGAAAAAGTAATCCTTTTTCAGTGAGTGAAAACTTTTGATTTTTACAAAATCAATAACACTGCTATAGAAGATCACAGAATTCTCTCTCTTCTGAAATTAAAAAAATTCTGGAGCTTGCCATTTCTGCATGAATATAGATTTTTGATGGTTAGAGAAAAAGCAGGAGGTAAGAAAAATGGATTTGCAGCCTTGAAAATCAAACAAAAAAGAAAGCACTTTAAAATAATTCCAATACTAGGTGATATGCACATTTCATTGTGCAGTGTTTATGGGTTTGTCTGAGGTTTTAAGATTTATTAGTTCTAATAGCCCAGGGTCAAGGGAATGGTTTCCCCTCTTTCATTTTTAAAGATTCTCTGTAAAGTCCACTTTTTGTTGAACAGTCAGCATAGTTTCTATTGCTGAGAAATCAGTTGTATTTACTTATTCCCTAATGTCACTCAAAATATTGATTCAAAAGGATGATTCAAAATGAAAGTAAATACAAACTATATGGATAACAGAAAACTATCAAAGCTTGGAGAAGTAAATTTTTAAAATTTTATTCCTCCCAATGCAGTACTATAATAACTCCTTGTAAATTACAAAAAAATGCAGGCAATCATTTGAGAATGACTAAGTGCATCTCTTTACAGGGAAAATAATTACAATAAGAGCAATAAAAAGGTCCGATAATTTTACAGATCTTTAAAATAATAATTACTTACATTTTATAGTTTGCCCAGG
Source organism: Sapajus apella (assembly GCF_009761245.1). NCBI lineage: Eukaryota > Metazoa > Chordata > Mammalia > Primates > Cebidae > Sapajus > Sapajus apella. Next base: position 43,071,908 of record NW_022436944.1, read on the forward strand.
GTTTTCACTTATAATGCCTTGCTAGGGTAGATATTTTACCCCATTTTACAGGTGAAACTGAAATAAAAGAGAGTATAATTTGTCCAAGTTCACATTATTTCAAAATGCATTAAGAACTGAAAATTAAACATGTAAAACAGAGTTGAAATGAATGAAAAAAATTATTCAAAGTAGATGTATTTAAATTCCTAGGTTCAGATATATTACATCTTGGGTAACTACATTGTCATTCAGAGTCTTTAGACAATTATTCATTGTCATCTTAAGCATCTGTGAATTAGAACAGTATCTGGAGACTAGAAATATTTAAGAAATATTTTAAAGCAACAGTCGAGAAAGAATTTTCTCATTAATTATAGAAACTTATTTTGTATTCTTAGAAAATGCTGGATTAAGAAAAATTAAAGTCAATGAGGCCAGATTCGTAAAATTCTAGAGTATTTAGAAAATAAATTTCTTTATAAGTAACAAGTTAGCTCTGATAAATCTTATTTCCAAATTATCAAAAATCAGAACAAGAAAGTGACAAAGGTAAGAATACATTTACTTCGATAGTTTTTCTTATTGTTATTTCATCCTAAATGAAGAAACACACAGGTAGAAATTATAATTCAAATTAGTCCACTAGGTGGTGTTCTAAAGATTAGAGGACATCTTGGTAAGGAGAAGATCCTCAATGACAGCCTACATGTATCACTACATAGCTTTGATTTTTAAATTGCTATAATCATAAAAAATAAACACGTAATCTGATTATTCATGTGATTTATAAACTTGCAATTTGACCAGGAAAAAATGTTCCTAGAAAGACTGGCTCTGGATACAATAAAAATAAATCTTTATATTCTCTGCCTTTGGCAAATAGGATTAGATGAGAAAGCCCTGCCTAAGAGTTTACACATAATCAAAGAAACCCAGTAATTTCATGACATTGCTTGTGCTTTGAGTCGTGATAGACCTAATATTCATGGATAGGTACTTTAACAGCTGTATCACACTCATTAAAACATTAAAATACTTTCCTACCAGCTTACAAATAACTGCATGCTGACCACCCACCTCCCGCCCATACCCTCCCACAGCCTAAGCATCCTCAGGTCCTCCTCTGATACCTCTCTCATCTTCAACCAGCAATATTGACTCAGTATGAAATATCTGGCATTGTTTCTATATCTGGTTGTTAAATATTTTTAATAGTGCCCCTACGTAGGTACCCAGAGTTGATAGGTACATTCAGAGCATTTGGATAGCAGTTTCTTTAAATATGCAAAGTTTGGAAGAAGCCAAGGGAAAGTGAGCAAAGGTCTCAGAACTAAAGGGGCCCTGAGTAACAATTTTTGGTATAAGGAAGGAGAGCTAGGAAAAAAATGTACCTGATGAAAACCTCCCCAGTGGCACAGTGATAGAAGAATTTAAAAGATAATTATGCTACTGTTCAGTTTTAATTTTCTTGCTGAACCATGGGGTAATTCTCTGCAGTTCCTCTCCAAAGAGTTTAAGCACTGGTGTATTGTGATGTATTACTGAGGTTTGGGGAAACAGAAACAAGTGAAGCAAAATTCCATGGCTGGAAAAATATGGAGTCAGTGATAAGGGTAGAAGCAATAATGTAAAGTACAGTACAAAACTACATTGTAAGAGAGTAGATTAGTGAAGTTGAAGACATAGCAATAGAAACTATCCATACTGAAACACAGAGAAAAAAAGACAATTCAAGGCAATAAACAACTATGAGGCAATTTCAAATGGTCTAATAAATATAAAATCAGTGTCCCAAAAGAAAAAGAGAGGGAGGAAGACAGAAAAAACAATCTGAAAACAAAATAGCCAAAAGTTTTCCAAATTTGATGAAAACTATAAACCCGCAGCTCCAAGAAGCATAGCAAACACCAAGCACAAGAAACATGAAGAAAGCTACACAAAGGTAAATCATAGTCTGAGAGCCCAAAAACTGTATTTTAAAAAATATTTAATACATTATGGACTATTTAAACAAAAATAATAACAATGTAGTATGGGATTATAATATATATAAAAGTAAAACACATGACAATGATAGTACAAATGCCAGAAGAAAATCAGAAAGACGTTGCTGAAGGAATCTTAGAAGATGCACAAAATTATACAGCACCACTTAAAGGTAGATTATAATGAGCTATAGATGTCTACTATAAACTCTACTAAAATAAACAAAAGTTACAGCTAGGAAACCATCAAAGAAAATTAAATGGAACCGTAACAATATATTCAATCCATTCAAAAGAAGGTGGAAAGTGAAAAGAAGGAACAAGAAGACAAATAGAAAACAATTAGTATGACAGATTTAAACTCAGCCATATCAGTAACCATATCAACTATAACTGGTCTAAATACCCATTTCACAAGACAAAGTTTATTATATTGAATAAAAAAGCAAGACTTAACTACCTGCTGCCTATAAGAAACACACTTTAAATATGAAGATACAAATAAGCTAAAAGTAAACAACATAAGATATGCCATGCTGGAAGTTATTTAAAGAAAGCTGGAATGGCTATATTTAAATGAGACCATGTAAATTTTAGAGCAAAGAATACAAGCAGTAATGAAAAAGTTTATTTTATTTATTTTTTTTTTCTGAGCTAGCTGAGATTTTATTTTGGACCAAAAAAAAAAAAAAAAAAAAAAAAGCCAATTGAATTGTTTTGCAGCTGGAGGCATGGGCAAGGGGGGTCCCCAGGCAGTAAACTCCCCGAGGGTGGGCTGAGGGCTAGGGCTGAGCGTCGGATGGGTCTCCCATTCCCTGTGCTCCCCTGTACAGCAACCTCCCTCCCGGGCTCTGGGGCAGCCTCAGGAGGGGCAGGCTGGGAGGGGCTGTTGCAGCTGTTCACTTGGGCAGGACGTCAGAGGACTCAGACACCAGCCTCCCATCGCGGGTCTCAATCTTCTTCACAACCACGGCCTTGGTGGAGCTGGTGCGGCTGAAGGTGGAGCCCGCGCCAGAGCCAAAGCTGGAGCCCAGGCCGTAGCTGAGGCCGGGGCTTGTGAGGCCCCCATAGGCAGAGCTCAGACCACCTGCATAGCCGCTGGTGGTCTTCGTGTGGATACTCATGTTCTGCATCCCAGACTCCAGCCGGCTCTCCTCGCCCTCCAGTAGCTTGCGGTAGGTGGCGATCTCGATGTCCAGGGCCAGTTTGACGTTCATCAGCTCCTGGTAGTCACGCAGCTGCCGTGCCATGTCCTGCTTGGCCTTCTGCAGGGCTTCCTCCAGCTGCTGCTGCTTGGCACGAGCATCCTTGAGTGCCTGCTCCCCGCGATGCTCAGCATCTATAATGGCGGCCTCCAGGGAAGCCCTCTGGCCTTTGAGGCCCTCAATCTCGGCCTGGAGCCGGCTGATGTTCCGGTTCATCTCGGAGATCTCAGTCTTCGTACGCCGCAGGTCATCCCCGTGCTTCCCAGCCAGCTTCTGCAGCTCCTCATACTTGATCTGGTATACGCTCTCCGCCTCAGCCCGGCTGCGGTTGGCGATCTCCTCGTACTGCGCCTTGACCTCAGCGATGATGCTGTCCATGTCCAAGGAGCGGCTGTTGTCCATGGACAGCACCACAGAGGTGTCGGAGATCTGGGACTGCAGCTCCCGGATCTCCTCTTCATACAGCTGCCTGAGGAAGTTGATCTCGTCAGTCAGTCCTTCCAGGCGAGACTCCAGCTCTACCTTGTTCATGTAAGCTTCATCCACATCCTTCTTGATGAGGACAAATTCATTCTCCATCTCTGTACGCTTATTGATCTCTTCCTCATACTTGTTCTTGAAGTCCTCCACCAGCCCCTGCATGTTGCCAAGCTCCGCCTCCAGCTTCAGCTTCTCCTGGCCCAGAGTCTCCAGCTGCCGCCTCAGGTTGTTGATGTAGCTCTCAAACATGTTGTCCATGTTGCTCCGAGCCGTTTTCTGCTGCTGCAGGAGGCTCCACTTGGTCTCCAGCATCTTGTTCTGCTGCTCCAGGAACCGCACCTTGTCGATGAAGGAAGCAAACTTGTTGTTGAGGGTCTTGATCTGCTCCTTCTCCTGGGTACGCACGGCCTGGATGTTGGGGTCCATGTCCAGCTTAATGGGGTTCAGCAGGCTCTGGTTGATGGTGACGGCGGTGATGCCTCCCGGGCCTATGCCGCTGGCCCCCGCATAGCCTGCACCCAGGCCACCGCGGAAGCCAGCGCTGCTCACGCGGGAGAAGCTCGAGGAGCTCGAGCGGGCACTGGGCCCACTCGTGAAGGAGCGGCTGCTGAAGGCCCCGGGGCCAGTGGTGGACACCCTGTAGGACTTCTGGGTCACCCTGATGGACATGGTGGCGGCAGGAGTGGAAGCAGGCGGGCTGAACCAAGGAGAGATTCCAGAAGGAGCGGAGAAGCTGCTGCTTGGACCGAAAAAGTTTATTTTATAATAATAAAGGATCAATTCATTAAAAGGGCATAATAACCTTAAGTGTTTATATAACTAACAACAACTTACAAATCTAAAATACAAGAACTTCATATAAAGTATGAAGAATATGCAAATCCACAATTATACCCAGATATTCCTTTCTCACTTATTGATAGAACAAGTAGACAAAAATCCAATAAAAGTACAGAAGACTTTAAAAACACTGTCAACCAACTTGTCCTAAAAACACTGTCAACCAACTTGTCCTAACTGATATTTATAGAGCACTTCACCCAAAAAATTATTCTCATATGCACATAAAACATTTCCACATTCTAAATCATAAAATAAGTCTCAATAAACTTAAAAAAAATTCAAGTTATAAAAATATATTATCACAAATGAGTTAAATTATAAATCATTAACAGAGAGATATATGGAAAATTCTCAAATACTTGTAACCAAATTATATACTTCTAAATTACCTATGGGTCAAAGAAGAAATCAAAATGAAAATTAGAATTCTGAACTGAATTTTTAAAATAACATATCAAAATTAGTCAGATGCTGCCAAAGTAGTACTTAGAAGAGAAATCCACAGTACCTATTGCCTATATTAGGAAAGAAAAATGGTCTTAAACAAACAATCTAAGCTTCTACCTTAAGAAACGAGCAAAAGAAGAGCAAATTAAATTAACAATAAGTGGAAGAAAGGAAATAGTAATGATCAGAGTGGAAATCAATGAAATAGAAAAGGGAAAACAAGAGAGAAAGTCAATAAAACAAATAGTTACTTGTGAAGATTAATTAGATTGACAACTTCTGGACAAACATGGAAAAAAAGAGAGAAAATAAAAATTTCTAATATCAAGAATGAAAGAGGTTACATCACCAAAGATTCTGCAGATAAGAAAAGGAGAGTAAGATAGCATTTTGAACAACCTTATGCAAATAAATTCAGCAACACAGAATAAATGAATAAATTTCATGAAAGACAAACTACTAAGCTATACTCAGGAAGACATAGCCTGATAGCATTGTATCTATTAACAAAAAAGCATTATATCTACTGAGTTTATAGGTTAAAGCATTCCTGCAAAGAAAACTTCAGACTCATTTGGCTTTATTGGAGAATTCTGTTAAAAATTCAAAAAAGAAATAACACCAATTCTACAAACACTTTTTTCAGAAAACTGAAAAGAAAAAAATGTTTTCTGACTTGTTCTATGGGGCCAGCATTATCTTAATACCAAATAAAGGCATTATTTAAATAAAAAAAACAATAGTTCAATATCCCTTATGAACATGAAAGTGAAAATTCAAACCAAAAATTTAGAAAATTAAATTGAAAGAGATATAAAAATAACGTCATGACAAAGTATGATCTTATCTCAAGAATGTAAAGTCAGTTTAACATTTGAAAATCAATCAATATAAATTACCACATTACCAAACTAAAAAAAAGAAAAAGCATGTATTTATCTCAAGAAACACTAAAGCTATTTTACAAAATCTAGCATCCATGATAAGAACTTCCCTCAAACTAGGAATAGAGGGGAACTTCATCAACCTGACAAACACTACAACTAATATTTCATTTGTATTTTAACGACACGATAAAAAACTGAATTACTTTCCCCTAAGATAAGGAAAAAGACAAGGCTTTTCACCCTCACGGCTTCTGTTCAGCATTGTACTGGAGGTCCTAGCCAGTACAGTAAGGCAAAACAAAGAAATAAAAGACATCTAAGTGGAAAAGAAAAAAGTAAACCTGCCTTTATCCAAAGATAATATGATTCTCTGCAGAAAATCCGGTGGAATCTACAAAAAAGAAATTACTAGAATTAGTAAGTGAATTAAATAAAGCGCCAATAAACAAAACTCAATTGTGCATGGTGGCTCACACCTGTAATCTCGGAATTTTGGGAGGCCGCGACAAGAGAACTGCTTGAGCTCAGAAGTTCAAGACCAGCCTGGGCAACATGGTAAAGCCTGTCTCTCCAAAAAATAAAATTAACCAGGCTTGGTGGCATGGAACTGTAGTCTCAGCTACGTGGATAGGACCGTGAGGAGGGGGATTTCTTGAACCCAGGAGGTCAAGGCTGCAGTGACTCATGATCACACCACTGCACTCCAGCCGAGGCCATAGAGTGAGACCCTGTCTCAAATAAATACACCAAAAGAAAGTTTTTCTGTATACTAGCAGTGAAAACTCAGGTATTGAAATTAAAAATTAGTGTTATTTATATACCATTAAAATATATTAAATAATTATGGATGGATCTTACAAAAATTATTTAAAACATTGAAAACTTTAAATATTACTGAGAGAAATTAAGGAAGACTTAAACAAATGAAATATATGAAATATATATTGAATTTATGTGTCAAAAGACTAAATGTCATTTCTCTCAAATTGATTTATAGGTTCAATATGATCTCAATAAAATCCCAGCAATGTAGAAATTGACAAACGCATTCTTAAATTCATACAAAAACACTAAGGACTCAGAGGAGCCAAAACAACTTGGAAAAGAACAAAGTTGGAGAATTAACACTATCTCCTTGCAAAGCTTATTATAAAGCTACAATAATCAAAATAGTGGGACTACCACAAAGGTACACAAATGTATCTGTGAAACAGAATGCAAAGTGCAAAAATAGACTCACCCATTTAGGGCAGTTGACTTTTCACAAAGATGCAAAGAGAAGTCAGTGTAGAAAGGACAGTCTTTTCAACAAATGATGCTCGGAAAATTGATGTCCATTCACACACACACACACACACACACACAGAGAGAGAGAAAAGAATTCATATGCCAACCACATAGAAATGTACAAAAAATAATTCAAATGGATCTGTAAAACTTCTAGGAGAAAACTTTTGTTTTCTCCTAGCTTAGGAAAAGATTTTCTAGATACCACATCAAAAACACAATCCATATAAAAACAAACTGGACTTCCTCAAAATTAAAAATTTTGCTCTTCAAAAAATATTGTAAAGTGAATAAATGGAAGCACAACTTAGGAAAAAAATAAAATTGTGCTTCTTATAAGGGACTTGTATTTAGAATTTATGAAAAATTTATAAAGAATCATATATTGCTGGTATGGCAGGCCAATTCTTCCTGGCAATCACATAGATGGGCATGCAGAGCACTGCAGTTATACAGACAAATTTCCACAGTGCTCCCTTAACGTTGAGCAAACAGTTAAACCTAGGGAATTTGGTGCTCAGACATCAAAGCTAGAAATGAAACACATGGTCAGTAGGAGCCTTGCATGGGCTTCTCCCTTGCTGGAGCAAGCCAAAATAATAGAAACAGTTTTGCATTCCTAGTGCCAGAACACGTCTCGGGTTGACAAAATCTGAGACAATTCAAGGTAACAGAGGCAGCTGTTTGAATAGATTCATTGGAGAGTCCAAGGCAGCTCTCCAGACCAAGCTGTAAAGGAGATAAGGTAGAAATAATCACTCTGATACCACAGTAGACAGGCCTTGAACAGTACACACTGGGGCCTTTTAATAGGACTTGGCAAGCATTTTTTACCTCTGACCTTCTAGTTGAAACAAAATTAGTCGCCAATAGACTTAGGTGAATGCTATACTGTAGGCACATAACCCCAATCTATCTAAGGACTAAGAAAATTGTAACACTTTGAGTTGGTCTGGTGGAATTATCTCCGGCTTTCTCCCTGTATCCAGTTAAGTAATAAATTCCCTTCTTTCCAGTTTGTCTGCTTCATGTTATTGGGTCTCGAGAAAATGCAGCTGGAACTGACTTCATTCTGAGAACACTAGTAGAATGTAAAATAGTATATCCACTCTGCAAAATAATTTGACAGGTTCTTAAATAGTTAAACAAACACTACCATATGATCCAGCCATTCCATTCCTAGGTATTTTACCAAGAGAAAAGAAAGCATATGTCCACACAAACACTATACATTGATGTTCGTAACAAATTAATTTATGATAGCCAAAAGCTGGAAGCAACCCAACTGTCCATCAACAGGCGAATAAATAAACAAACTAGTATATCTGCACAATGGAATTCTCCTCATTAATGAAAATGAATCTACTACGTTCAATAGCAGTTGATTCCTACTGCAACATGAGTGAAGCTCAATGTAAGTATGCTGAGTGAAGAAAAACAGTTAAAAAAGAGTACATATTGTATGATTGCTTCCTATAAAATTCTAGAAAATGAGAATATAGGATATAGAGACAGAAAGCTGATCAGTTGTTGCCTGGGCTTAGGGGTGAGGGAGGGAAAGGTGACAGGACAAGATTGCAAAAGGACATGATGGCTATCTCCATTATCTTGATTGTGGTAATAGTTTCATGGATGCACATTTACGTCAAAACTTATGAAACTGTACCCTTTATGCACAGCTCATCTTCTGTCAATTATATTTTAATAAACCATTTCTAAAACCTAAAAGCTACGTCCCAAATACTGCCTTGTCATTTAGTGAGACTTTGCCCCATACACCCTCCTCATCACGTGCTTCTCATATCAGGGTTAGTAAATACTACATATGAACAAGAGGAGGAATTATGCGACTGGGAAGCACCTGGACACTTATCTCCAGGAAGGGTGAAGACCAATAATCTACCACAATCATATCTCAGTGGGCACATACAAAATTCCAGTTCAATGTAAGCTCACACACATTCTATCTAGCAATTCTGGATGGAGACATAGCTTCAGAAAGACAGAACACGCCAAGAGGAACCTAGATGCAAGGTGTTAATGAGAAAACCAAAGGCAATGATCAACATGAAAAATGAACTCAAGAAGAGTCATGCAAAAAAGACAGATCCAAGTCTACTGAATGGGGCTCAGGTCTAATTACATTAGTATTACAATATCTGCAAATTTACTTTAAAAATAATTCATCGTTTTTGATGGCTGCATAATATTCCATGGTGTATATGTGCCACATTTTCCCTGTCCAGTCTATCATCGATGGGCATTTGGGTTGGCTCCAGGTCTTTGCTATTGTAAACAGTGCTGCAATGAACATTCGTGTGCATGTGTCCTTACAGTATAACGATCGGTGAGGGGTGGGGAGCTGGGGAGAGATAGCAAGGGGAGAGATGCCAGATGTAGGTGATGGGGAGGAAGGCAGCAAATCACACTGCCACGTCTGTGCCTATGCAACAATCTTGCATGTTCTTCACATGTACCCCAAAACCTAAAATGCAATAAAATATATAAATGGGAAAAAAAATAATTCATCAAGGTGATCATGATATTATGAATTTATGCTTTAAATCTAGAGGCAGCCAGCTGCCCTAACTGAGGATTCAAACTTTAGGGAAGATAAGCAGGTATTCTATTAGAAGTGCCATACTCCATGGTACTGACACCAAAACAGATATATAGACCAATGGAACAGAACAGAGACCTCAGAAATAACACCACACATCTACAACCATCTGATCTTCAAGAAACCTGACAAAAGCAAGCAATGGGGAAAGATTCTCTATTTAATAAATGGTGCTTGGAAAACTGGCTAGCCATATGCAGAAAACTGAAACTGGACCCTTCCTTACACCTTATACAAAAATTAACTCAAGATGGAATAAAGACTTAAACATAAAACCCAAATCCATTAAAAAAAAAAAAAAACCGTAGGCAACACCATTCAGAACATAGGCATGGGCAAAGACTTTGTGACTAAAACACCAAAAGCAATTGCAACAAAAGCAAAAATTGACAGATGGGCTCTAATTAAACTAAAGAGCTTCTGCACAGTAAAACTATCATAAGAGTGAACAGGCAATCTACAGAATGGGAGAAAAATTTTGCAATCTACCCATCTGACAAAGGTCAAATATCTAGAATCTGCAAGGAACTTAAACAAATTTGCCAAAAAAAAAAAAAGAAGAAGAAAAGAAAAAAAGCTCATCATCACTGGTCATTAGAGAAATGCAAATCAAAACCACAGTGAGATCCCATCTCATGCCAGTCAGCACAATGATTATTAAAAAGTCAGGAAACGGATGCTGACGAGGATGTGGAGAAACAGGAATGGTTTTACACTGTCGGTGGGAGTGTAAATTAGTTCAACCACTGTGGAAGACAGTGTGGCAATTCCTCAAGGGTCTAGAACCAGAAATACCATTTGTCCCAGCAATCCCATTACTGGGTATGTACCCAAAGGATTATAAATCATTCTATTATAAAGACACATGCACACGTATGTTTACTGCAGCACTATTCACAATAGCAAAGACTTGGAACCAACCCAAATGCCCATCAATGATAGATCGGGTAAAGAAAATGTGGCACATATACACCATGGAATACTATGCAGCTGTAAAAAGAATTAGATCATGTCCTTTGCAAGGATATGGATGAAGCTGGAAGCCATCATTCTCAGCAAACTAACACAGGAACAGAAAACCAAATACCGCACGTTCTCACTCATAAGTGGAAGTTGATCAATGAGAACACAATACAGGGAAGGGAACATCACACACTGGGACCCATGGGGGAGTGGGGAACAAGGGGAGGGAGAGCATTAGGACAAATACGTAATGCACACGGGGCTTAAAACCTAGATAATGGGTTGATAGGTGCAGAAAACCACCATGGCACATGTATACCTATGTAAAAAGCCTACACATTCTGTGCATGTATCCCAGAACTTAAAGTAAAATAATAATAATTACAAAGAAAGAAATGCCATGCTCCAGGAGTGACTACTACAAGTGGTTCTTGATTAATATCATATTGAGCAATTGTAATAATTAGCACATCTTGATCAATATCAAATACTTTGCACATTAGCATAGCAAGTGTCATAAATGGGTTTTTATTGGTGAAACTAGTGGCTTATGTTATTGGTAAAACGTCATGACGAATCTTAGTAATGATTCTCACTGGTAAAATAACCAAGTGTTAAAGACATGTGGATTGGTTAAAATTTTGGAGACACTCTGCCCTTCCATGAGGAGGAAACAGAATCTAGACAATGAGAAATTCTCTTGACTGATTGAAATAAGGCCTCTTGGAGAGTAAGACATGGTTGTTGTCTCTAAGACTGTAAGGATAGAGGGATTATAGGCACCTGCCACCAAGCCCAGCTAATTTTTTTGTATTTTTAGTACAGACGGGGTTTCACCATGTTGGCCAGGCTGGTTTGGAACTCCTGACCTCAAGTGATCTGCCCATCTCAGCCTCCCAAAGTGCTATGATTACAGGCATGAGCCACCGTGCCCAGCCCATAATAAGGTATTTTTAAGTCCTTGGAATACAAGCAGTTATAAGGCTTCACTTGAATTTTCCCAGAGGTGAGAGACTACCACTGCACAAAGCTTACATTAAGCTGAAACGGAACTTCCTATAATATCCACCAGTTGATCAAAATCCGTTCCTGCGACTTACATATAAGTAATCTTCACACAAAAGTAAATCTCTCAAAAAGAGAACCCCCCAGATAGGAAAATTGTTATTAATTTACTACCCAAGATGGGGACAAGTTTGAAATAAAAAGTGGCACTAAAATAATTAAAATATTATAATTTTAAAATCTGTATTTATTAATCAAATATCAGTTTTTAATATACTGGGAGCTATATTTAAAAGTTTTAGTTCAACAGCATTTTCAAAAATAAATTTCTTTCTAAAAAAGAAAAAATAACACATGTGGAATGGATGCTAAACCAGATGAGACACTGGGAACCAAGCATGAATGGGGAATGACCCAGGTGAAATCAAGCATATGGTCATGCTAGTTACTATATCTCATCATCACTATCTTTGTTCAGTTTAAACATCCCAGTTCTTTGAATTGTAACCAATTTATTTCACCCAGCAATATCCACTTAAAATATGGCATCGAAAATAAAACCCAATATTCCTGAGGGGTTCTGACCAGTGTACATTACAAGAAGCCATCATCCCCATAAGTCCAAGCATCATATTGTCTCAGCACTCCCTTCAGACTGCGGTAGCCTCCCCAGCAGCTGCATTCATACTGTTCACTTTTATTCAGCTTGTAATCAACTGAAATATTTTGTCCCAAAGTACTGCTAAACTGAGTCTTCCTCTTCATGAACGTTAACAAAGAATTTTATTTTCTAACTCTAAATTCAGGAATTATATCTTGTTAGTTTCAGGTGATTATTGTAGACCCTTAATATAACTTTTAATGAACAACTTGTCACATCCAAAATTTGTTAAGCAAATTATATATATATATATATACACACACACATATATATACATATATGCACAGATATACACACATATGTCTTTCACCCAAATTTTAAATCAAAATATTTAGCAGAACGGGGCCCCAGCTAGACTACCACTAAGAACTGGTTGATCCATTTAGTAACAGCTCTATAATCCAGTAAGAAGCCACCTAACCATGCTCACATTGAGCCCATATTTCTACATTTAGTCCCAAAGAACATTATGAGAGATATCGAACAAACCAGAGACTTTCCTTTGAATGGAAGATGATAGAATCTGAAAGCAATTTTCCAAGCCATTTACTCTGATAGACAATCTACCCATAACTGTCTTGTAAAGCAATCTGAAGGTTTTCCAGTAGTCAAAGACACCAGTTGTACAGAGCTTACCCACAATCCAACAGCTCAGCTGTCAAACGCTGCCTGATCAAGGTACAACCCTGAAGCAAAAAGGGGAAGCACATGAAGTGTGTTTTTGTAAGTAACCAAGTTCTCTGATTCAGTACAGATGTTACATCCTCCATGCTCTTCTGTGGAGCATCTTGGTCCCACTGAAGAGGCAATCTGAATTATTTCCTATCCAAGGTTCACACTAAAGCTAGGGTGAAAAGCTGTGGCAGAGATCCACAGTGATTCATAGGAGGGGTTAGCTTAAGCCAAGCATGGACAAGCAGAGAACTAGGACTGAGAGAAACCTCTGATGAAGTGTGGCAGAGTGTGATTCCAACTGTTAAAAACAGAGGAGAGAACCATTAATCTCTATGACATGACTCTACAACAGCAACAAACATTCACTAAATAAAACGCAAAATGTTCAAAATCTGAATTACCCTGATGACACCACAGTAGTCTCCATAACAATTTTTCAAAGTAAGGTACAACTGTTTGAATTCAGAGATTATGAAGGAAGTATGATCCAGAGGAAATGTACACCTGGTCTGAAATAAAGTTCCAGTTTCTTCACTTAAGTGTTAAGTGATTTAGAGTTTGTCATCTACTTTTCCCAAACCTTAGCTCTATTACCTGTAAATGGAGCCCTTTGTTCATGTCATGCCCTGTTACAAAAAAGGATCTAAACCAACTAAAGGCAAACGTTGCTCTGCCAAGCTCACAGAGTGGTCACAGAGATCAAATGTGAAAAAACAAACAAAAATTCCATATAAATATGTATTATGATAATTAGTCATAATATTAAAACTTTGATATCCTGTTCATGTGATTAATACTTATCTTAAAGGTTATGATAGACAGATGATGATGATGAAGATGGATAGATATGAGAGAAAGATGATAGACACAGATATATTTATAAGAACAGAAAGCTATATTTACTACATGCTATCATTGAAATTTTCTCATAGAATACCAAAAATTTACACCTGGAATACAATTTTGCTCCTTAACATTATCTTACAGATGAGCAAATTCAAGTTTAGGCATGTTAAAATGATGCACTTAATGTCAAGTTAGTGAAAAAAAAAAAAAAAAAAAACTAAGTCGCATTCCAGATTTCCACTCATCCTACATTAATTTCACTACACTAGGATGTTAATTCTGTCAATAATGACACTATCAGAATGTTCAGTTCAGACAATCACTATTCAAAAGATAAATAAAACTATCACTTTTACAATACTGCCAAGATACATCACAGAACATATCTTGGTGTGAGATTGCATTAATGTATAATTGTCTCTACTCTCCTTTTCTCTTTCATGGGCCAGATATGGCTTCATAGTATTGAAAACAATGGTCTGGAAAGCCATTACCAATTCATCAGAGATGGCAAGTTAAAAGGAATTATTTATACCTCTTAGATATATTGGAAAGATATTGGAATGAAAAACAGGAAACTTGACTTCTGGTTCAATTCCTGCAACTCGCTAGCCATGTCACATCAGGCAGGCAAGTTATGGGTATTTCTCCCTAGGTAAAATGAGGGTTGGAATTAATTGACCCCTTTCCAGTTCAGATATTCTCTACTTCTAGAGAATATAACATCTACAGCTAGCATAAATGAAAGATAAAGGAAATAAGATTACAACTGTTACAGATAAAAAGTGTGTCCTGAGAGAAAAGAAAATTATCTCAACAAGTATACTTGTGATTTGTGATATTTCCTTATTGTTGAATCAGATAATTACCAATATAACAACTAATACAGTTTATATTAGTTAGAGCATACCAAACATCTAAATAAATAAATAACAAATAAATCCCAAAAGACTCAAATACCCATAAGTTTATTCCTCTTTTACAAAATTGCCCAGATGGCAAGTGTCTCTCCTCCACATGGTCATTCAGGGACGCAGGCTGAAAAGGGGATCTACATTTACAACTTCCAAGATCAACCTAGTCATTGCCTTTTCAGCTCACTACAAGAGGGAAGAGTATGTATGGAAGGCACATTCATCAACTTAGGGCTTGGCCCAAAAGTAGTACACCTCTTTCTCCGGTATCCTAATGAAGAGAAATAACCTATGTGGCTAAACATAACTTCAAGGAAGTTTGGAAAACTTAGTCTTCAGCTGACCATCCGCATTTTAGGTACAACTCTCTATGACAAAAAAGAGAACAAATTTTGTTGGACAGCTAATAGACTCTGCCACACTGCATAGTTAATGTAACATGTTTCAATATAGCAAGGCTACATATACAAAGACAGTTGATATAAACCTCATTCATAAAGCCATTTAGTTAGGAAACTGTTACTAGAACTTAGAAGCTATTAGTTTGCTGAAATGTTAAAGAAACAAACCCTTTGAGTCCCTAGTTTAAGTTCCTTTCACCTATGAGCTCTATAGGGACCTAACACTCAGAAATGTATTCAATCTGATGAAAAGAAGCAGGCTTTTCCTTTTGATTTGTTCTAGTAATCCCTATAGGACACAGGTCTTTTTTAATTAGAAGTGGAATCTATAGCTTTAAAGATATGCCTTCCGCTAGTAGTTGAGGCAGAGCAATGAGCAATCCAACTGGCTAAGACTGAGTGATACTCAATAGAAGTATGCTCATCTGTTACATTTGGCAAGGTTGCTAATGCACAGTGATGTTGTTTGTTATGTCTCTTTTTTAGCTCATAAGTTAAAAATAAAAAGGAAGACATAGGATAAAACAGAACCACCACCACTCCATCAGGTCCCTCTTCACTGAGACTCAGCTCTTCTACTTGCAAAATGCAGCAGATGGAATGTTAAATCTAAACTATAATGTCTCTTGCATTCCTAGCTGTCAAAACAAACCATGTGCCTCCTGCTTCTCAACTATAATTCACTAAAAGCAATGAGACTATTTCAGACACCAGAACATGCACAACTAAGTCTATTTTGGGTGATCCTTTTTAAGTGTACATGTTGGAAGATGAATGAGTGAACTCAAACAAGAAATAAGTGTCTTCACTCAATGAGGACGTATTGACATTTTAATTATGACTGCTCTATGACAAATACACTTCTACCAAGACTAGCAAAAGAAATTATTTTTCAGTTGTGTTCTGTGCTAAACAATGTATGTTAGGGTCATAAGAGTCTTTGTTCATTGATTAGATCAATGCTGACCAATATCAATATAATGCAAGTTACAAATGCAAGCCACATATGTTATTTTAAATTTTCTAACAGCACATTTAAAAAGAGAAAAAGAAATAGGTGGGTTGATTTTAATAATGTATTTTCAATACAATATATCCAAAATAGTATCTTTTCAACATGCAATCAATATAAAAATATTAAGATATTTTATATTCTATTTTTCACATTAAGTCTTTGAAATCTGGTATATATTCTGCATTTACAGAACATCTCATTTTGGACTAGCCAAGGGTCAAGTGCTCATTAGCTATATATGGCTAGTGACTATCCTATTGGACAGTGAAGGTTTAGAATCTCTTAGAGGGCTGTTATTTTTTTTCAGGACAGCGTTTATATGAAAATTAGAGCGATAAGAAAGTGTGCTAAGCATCATAAAGTAAATATCTTAACCGTAAACTCTTCCCTCAGGCATATAGTGATTAAAAATTCATGCATCAAATTAGAAGTTGCATAAATATTTTGAATAGTGTCAATGGCCAAGCATACCACAGGCCCTAAACCCTTAGCCCACACTTGCAGCCCAAATCTTGATTGTTGTTAATGGGTTCTAAATCCAGCAGCTAATCCATAAATCCTACAGAATGCTTTGTCCACAAATATATATAACTGGGTCTTTATCAGATGTGATCGAGTTTGGGTAAATATTAAAATATGCCCAGTTGATGAGCTCGGCAAAAAAGTCACTGAATCTTTGAAAAAGAGGAAGTTAGAGAGCCACCTTCTAGAAACTGAATGAATATCAGTCCTGGATGCTCTTCAGGGGCCGAGTTCAACATGTAAATGTATGAGCTGGGTCATAAAAACCAGGGCAAATGGGATAAGGGAAACTTCAGTGGAAATACCCCAACTAAAGGACCTCACATTGAAAATTGGTAAAACATTAGGCAAAATACGAGGTCGTACAAAGCTTGCGGGCTGGACCACCTTTTTATGATCCCTGAGAGAAGCTCTTAACCACTTATAAGAAAGTTTCCCACATTGTACAAGAGCAGGGAACATAAGACAAGATTTAGGAGGAACTATAAAATTGCAAAAGAACCAATTTCTGTTTTAGTACCTCATTTTTGAACAATTTGAAAAATGAATAGCCTACTAATAATTTTCCAGTCCTCTTTAAGATATCTCATGTGTAAATAGTAGTAAATGGATTTGACAAGTGCTGGACTGTGTTACTGACTAAATAAACTCAATGATAATTTTTAAGAGAGCCACTTCACACAGATCTCACCTAAATTAAAAAGTGCCAATAAATGCAAGCTGAAAACCAGCAGCTTGTCCAGAATACTTACAAATGATCCTTTTGCACATGAGTCATGAGCTATTTCTTCAGCAAAGTATAATTTTGGTAATGCTAGCAAGATGTTCTTGTGAATAAATGACTTTATGTAAGTATTCAAAAACATTATACAAAGAGTACAATGGATCTTCAGACAAGTATCATATTTATTCAGCCCATGGCTTCCTCTGAAACAATATTATCAGCATAATAAGCATCACTGAAGAAACTAACAGGAAGCATCTTGAGTGCTTATAAAGATGCATGCCCATGTAGCCAAAAAGCATTTATGTTATCCTTCCTGTGAAACTAACTGGAAAGTGATGTAAGGCAAATTTAATTTGTTATTGAATCTTTAATATAGAAAAGTTCTATTCTATAACAAATGTAATTTGTTATAGAATCTTTAACAAAAACTTTCTTCAAAAATTTATAAGCAAAAAATTGTATCAAAAGGATTCTCCAATTCCCTGAAAATATCTTATTTGCGGTCCTGAAGTCCATAATTACTCTGACACAATTTAATCTTGCTGTGCCTCAGTTTCCTCGCTGTAACAGTGAGCACAAAAATACCTACCTCAAAGATTTCTTGTAAAGCTTGCAATAATCCATGTAAAGGGCTGAAAAGAAGGTCTGACAAGTAGAGGACATTTGGTAATTATTATAAATATGTACAGAAATATATATTAATTTATATATAAGAGAGTGCAGTGGCTCAATCTCGGCTCACTGCAACTTCCGCCCCCTGGGTTCAAGCGATTCTCCTGCCTCAGCCTCCTGAGTAGCTGGGATTACAGGTGGCTGCGACCACACCTGGCTAATTTTTGTATTTTTATTAGATACAGGGTTTCACCATGTTGGTCAGGCTAGTCTCAAACTCCTGACCTCATGATCTGCCTGCCTCAGCCACCCAAAGTGCTGGGATTACAGGTGTGAGCCACCGTGCCCAGCCAAATCATATATTATTTTTATAATTAAAGACTAAACAACACAGAGAATAGACAGAGCAGCCCAGTCAGAAGTTACAAAAACATATAGCCTAAAACCTCTGGCTCTAGACTCTCTACGGGTTCTAAATGCTCACGCTGTATTGACAGTACAAGTATTGAGTTTTGGTAATAGATGCTCAGTTCAGCAACTAAGGCCTCTATCTTTGGAGTCCCCATTCCCTGGGCCACAGATTGGCACTATTCTGTGACCTGTTAGGAATTGGGCTGCACAGCAGGAGGTGAGCAGGGACAAGTAAAGCTTCACCTATATTTACAGCTGTTCCCTGTCACTGACGTTACCACCTGAGCTTCGCCACCTGTCAGATCAGCTGTGGCATTAGATTCTCATAGGAGCAGGAACCCTATTGTGAACTGTGCATGTAAGAGATTTAGGTTGTATGCTCTCTATGAGAATCTAATGCCTGATGATCTGTCACTGTCTTCCATCACCCCCAGATGGGACCACCTAGTTGCAGGAAAACAAGCTCAGGGCTCCCACTGATTCTACATTATGGTGAGTCGTATGATTATTTCATTTTATATTATAATGTAATAATAATAGAAATAAAGTACACAATTAATGTAATATGCTTGAATCATCCCAAAACCATCCCCCTCCCCAGTCCACGGAACAATTGTCTTCCATGAAACCAGTCCCTGGTGCCAAACAGGTTGGGGACCTCTGCTCTATCTTACATAATACGTTGGTTACACAAAGTTGATCTTAGGAAAGAAAATTAGACTGTATCTTTGCCAGATATGATTGGGTGCGGAAAAACCCAAACATGTGCCCCAAAGAAAATAAATATATAGGGATCCAATTTCTAGAAACCAAAGAACACTATTTTGATGCAGACAGACTGTAGTTAAAAAAAAAAAAAAAAAGCAAACAAACAAAAAGAAAAGGAAACCTATCTA
Source organism: Sapajus apella (assembly GCF_009761245.1). Taxonomy (NCBI): domain Eukaryota; kingdom Metazoa; phylum Chordata; class Mammalia; order Primates; family Cebidae; genus Sapajus; species Sapajus apella. Next base: position 43,091,292 of record NW_022436944.1, read on the forward strand.
CCATGGAGACAAATGGCCATAGGAGTGATGCTAAGAGAATAAATGAAACATTCAAGCTTCTTCTTGGGCAGTCCAGCCATAAGCAGCTGGAGCATGGCAGGAGCATGATTTCTGAACAACTGTAGCTGAGATTATTAGCACTCACCCATATGCTAGTTCTCCCATGCTCTTGCAGTTAGATGTGTCCATGTGATGGATTCTGACAGAATGTGGGACAGAATTGATATGAGTCACTTATAGCCCTAGCTCCTAAAACATGCTGTGTGATCTTCCATATTCTCACTCTCCTTGAGGAAGCTTAGAACTCTGAAATGAAAGAGGCAAACCAATGGAAGAAGTTCATATGCCTGAGTTACTACTTGAAGAAGAATACGAATGAGAAAGAAACTTTCATTGTAGTAAGCCACTGAAACTGGGCATTGTCTATTACAGCAGCTAATGTTACCTTTTATCATTCATTTACTTTAGTGGTGATTTAAGCTCTACTTGGATTCCTACCTGTAAACTCTTTTGTTCATATCATCCCACTGTTTTTTTCTAAACTACAGCTTACAGACCCAATGAAGGAATGATGAACGACATGAACTGGTGTCCCACTGGACTTAAGTTGACATAATTTACTTTCTTTTTCTTTTTCTTTTTTTTTTTTTGGTCAATGACAGAATTTACTTTCCAATGACATTCAGACTGGTAAACTTCCATTTTAAAGGGCTCTTTGCAGTAGTGTTTGTTAAGCTCTGTGAAGTCTCTTCTCTCCCTCTCTTCATCCAGTTTACCATCATCTCCCATCTGGGCCATGAAAATTAGTTTCTAATTGGTGTTCTATTCTCCACACAGTAGTCAGAATACATCCTGCCTAAAACCTCCAAATGGCTTACCACTGGTTTACCAGACTCTAAATCCTATAACATGGCCTACAAGGACCTCCATGATCTGGCTCCTGCCTACTCCAAAATCATCTCTTTCTACTTTTCCATTCATTATTGTGCTCCACCACTCTGGGCTTAATTCAACCCCTGGAATGTAATGCATTTGTTCCCATCTCAGGACATTAGTGCCTTCCTTCTCCAATGTCATCACCTAAGAGAAGTCTTCCTTGGCTACTCTGGTTAAATTAGGGCCTTCAAAGATAATGCCTGGCACGTTATTATATTTTCTTCAGAACACACATCAGTATTTAAAGTAATCTCGGTTACTTTTTTTATGTCTGAATGTCTCACCCCATTGATAATGATATATGCCATTGATAATGAACTATAAGTTCTATACAACTTTGTCTTGTTCTCAGCTGTCAACCAACACTTAGACCAGTACCTGGTACATAGCACATCCTCAAAAGAATATATGTTAACAGACTGGTGAAAGCCATGAACACACCTTCCCCAAATGCCTTCATTTACAAAATAGTTTGCATATTATTTTATATGATTGTGAAACCCCTAAAAGCCTGCATGTACTGTCTAGGAATCCATGAGCCCTAAGTCAATAAGTTTAAATGTTAAATGGACAGATCAGAAAATTAATTTAGTTCAAATCAAAGTTGGGCTAGAAGTTTGATCATCTTTAGTCAGTATCTACATTTTCTAAATATTATTGATTTGCTATATAATTGTTCCAGTATCATCAGAGTGGGGACAACCCACTTTATTTTTTAGTGGGTTATTAAAGTCCTCAATTATTATTGTTGAATTATCTATTTCTCTTTACAATTCTGTCCATCTTCATTCTGTGTAATTTTAGAACTCTGCTGTTAGATTCGTATATTGCATTTTCCAGGAAACGTTTTATAACTCTACTATTATTATAAAATATCCCTCATGCAGGGAAGTAGTATAGTCTTTGTCTAGCCCACTTAGCATAAATATTCATACTTCATACCTCATGCTTCAACACTTCAGTCACTGGAGTCTGAAAAAGCAAGTTACCTCCATTTGCCCTGTGTGGTGAGGCCAGACCAGCTCCCAGTCCAAGAGCATCAGAGTTGTCTACTCCATCCCCAGTGTGTTCCAGCAATGCATGGCCCACAAACATACAGAATCTCAGGTATAAGAAATCACTGCTTGGCCTGCTCACTAAGCAACTGCAGATGAGCTTGACAGACCTGGGAACTGCTGTCTCCCGCCAAGACCTCCCACCGAGATTTTAGCCTCACAACAACTTATGATAAGCTATTTGTCTGTACTTAACAAACAAACAAAAGTAATCCTTTTGACTTTCTCATAGATAATGTCAACCATACTAAAAGCCCACCATTGTCAGCATGAACTCATGAGATCAAGCAGGAGCTTTCAGATTATTTTCTGTAGAATCCTAAGGGTCTACAAAAATGTTCCACAAAACTTGGATTCAAATTTAATTTTAAAATATATATATTCATTTACTTTTTTAGCTGTAATAAAATCATTTACTTTTTTAGCTGTAATAAAATCAGTATGTGCATTTAAATGTCATATCAAGTTGAAACACTCTAGAGACTGCATTAATTGTGTAACTATAAAAATTTGATTGTGTACAAATCCTGGTATTAAAAGATCTATCATTTCTTCATGTTTTATTAGATGTCTTGTAACTGAATCAGTGATTACAGAGGTTGCAGCTTTGCAGTGGTCTATTTTTTTTATTCAAGCTTATACATGTCTACAAAATATACAATTATTAAATTGACTGCATGATTATTAAATATGTATGAGTCAGAATCGTCTTGATCTGTGCAACCAAATGAAAATAGAGAAACAAATTGGATACAGTAATTGTCATTCATAACCCTCAATTTCATATATTCTTTAGAACAGTACTATGATTTTCCTTTATTAACTTTAACTGTTCTATTTGTGGATTTAGAAAATATAATTATACTAATAAGGTATTGGTGTTACCTATTTTATACGCAACATCTAATCTCTGTTTTGACAATGCCCAGTGTTTACAGCTGTCTAACTCCAGTGTGACATGTGAATGAGGGGTAGGGGCATATTCATTGTATATTGCTTCACTACAAATTACCACAAACTTAGTAACTAAAAACAATTATCTATTTCTTATCCCACTGTTTCTATAGGTTAGAAGTCTAGGCACAGAGCAACTGGGTTCTCTGCTCAGTCTTGCAGGTTAAATCAAAGTTTCTTCTGGGACATGATGCCATCTCTGGCACATTGTCCTCTTCTAAGACCATTCAGGCTATTGGCAAAATTCAGTTTCCTATGACTTGTATTGGTTTTCTATTGTTTCATATAAGTTGTCAGTTAGTGACTTACAACACCCATTGATTAGTTCACATGGTGTGGCTGGATTCTTTGCTCAAGGCTGTACACGGTGAAGTCTGGATGTCAACCACACTACACTCCTTTCTGGAGTATCTAGGGAATAATTTGCTTTTACACTCTCTCATATTGTTGGAAGAATTCAGTTCCTGTGGTAGCTAGCTGGCTATCAAGGACTTCTCTCAGTTCCTACAGGATACTCTCAGATCTTTGCCATAGGATGATGACCCATGCCATCTCCAAAGCTAGTAGCTTAGAATCTCCCTAGGGCTACTTAGTCTCTCCATTATGCTATGACAGAGTCTTATATAACATAATCACCATTTGCCATATAACATAATCTAGATAAGGGAATGATTATCCTGTCATATTAAACATATTCACAGGTTCCGCCCCAACTGAAGAATAAGATATTATACAAGATATGCTCACCATGGGGTGGGAATCTTAGGAGCCACCTTAGAATTTTGCCACCACAGGTGGCAAAGGGAGCCATCTCCTTAGCGCCAGAGTAAATCTAACTTTGTATATGCAATCAGAATGACCCCTTGGCAGTAATTACTTTAAAACTAACATGTGACCCAGATGTAGACAACAAAACGTAAAGTGACGTTTGCTGGGGAACATCTGGAAAACATTACTCCCTCATAGATCACCCCAACTCCAACTGCAGGTTTTGCAGTCTAAATGGGATGCCTGGAATCACTGCTGCCATCTTGCTTCCAGCCTAAGGATACATGTGTCACACAGAGGAAGAAAGAACCAGGACAGAGCCATGTAGAACTGTGACTGAAGCCTTGATGCACCATGCTGAAGTTCATATCACCTCTGGACTTCCCGTTAGGTGAGATTTTTAACTCTCCTCATTATCCAAGACAGCTTGAATCAGGGTTTTATTACTTGCAGCCCAAGCCATTCTGTGAATAAAAGACACCATGTAAGTTTTAATTTAGAAAAAAAAAGACTCCAGCTGCTAGAGAAACGTTTTAAAATCATAGATCTACTAGATACAGTAGACAGACCTAGGATTCCAACTTAGCTTCCAACCTTAATGAGCTACAATATTACTATTTTATCTACTAGATGAGGAAAAGCAATTAATGCCTTTATGGATCATTATAAGGACTCAGTGAAGTTACACACATGTAGCAAAAGATTTAAAGTGAAACACAAGACTTGTTTCAAGCAGCTGATTATGACCTGGGATTAGGAAGGGAAGATGGAATGGGAGGAGAGAATGGGGGGGATGTGTGTGATGGAGTAGGGAGAACAACATAGGAGGTGAGCTCTGTCTGAGGAATTGGTGCTCTCGGTATGTCCTCCTCCCCACCCTGATTGGTGTCTGGGCTCTAGGGAGGGTGGAGCTGCAAGTATATTGAAATGTGGGACTTAAACACACACACACTTTGCACAATGTGGGGTCAAATGGTAGGAGGGGACAGGACCTCAGTGGTAGAAGAAAAGCCCCTTTCAGAGGAAATTCTTTCTCTCTGAAAAGAAAAAATAAGCCAACATCGTTGGTCAGTACTCCTGAGATAATTTCTCGTGCTAGAACTAGACAGCAGGCTTAAAAGAAGGAGCCAGAAGTGTCATGAAAGCAGCAATCGAGGTGGGCAAGGAGAGAGCAGGAAGATGTGCAGAGAAACTTGTAATATTTAGAAAGGATTTTCACATTCATTTCTGGGCTCACCTTATGTGTCAGTCTCTAGGATGCCTTTATGGAGTTTACATGCTTACTCCTGCTAGATGAATGGAATTTTCCTTTCCTTTTGATTGATTAGCGGAGGCACAAGGAGACAGCAACTGTGATTGTAGAGTGCCTTTAGGAGGCCAAGTATATTAGCTAGTTTTTTCTGTGTAACAGACAATCCCAACGTCTCAGTGGATTACAATAAAGCAAACATTTATTTTTCTCATTGCTGGGTCTACTCTACCAGTAAGCCGAGACATCTCAGCTTCGAACTGCAGATAAAGCTCCTGCCTCCTCCTCATGCCTTTTACTTTTCTTGGAACTGCGGCTACTCAAGGCAAGTTCTTCTCATGAGGAATTGAGCGGTGAGCAGAAACACACAACATACAATGCCTCTAAGGTCTCAGCTCAGAACTGGCCCATTGTCACCCCAGCCACAGTTCATGGACCAAAGCAAGTAATGTGGCCAAACCCAACATCAATGGATTGGGGAAAAATATTTCATCCACTCTAGTGGAAGATATTTCAAAGTCACATGACCAAAGGTATAAATTTATAATTCATAAAGATGGTGAGAATTTTGAGCAATAATTCAATCTACAATACCAGGCCTTAATGGGTGTAAAAAAGGCACATTAAGAAGCAGGAGACAGAAAAAGAATAAATGGAAATAAAATGATTTTAAGGACAAAAAATTTTGCTCTCCTTCCCATTTTGCTCAGGTTTAAATCAGCTATCACCCATCCTCCATATAAATGCACATCACCGTTCACCTTAGTTAGAAACCTCCCTGTTCCTTAATAGCCAGATGACCTTGGGCAAGTCATCTAGCCTCAGGCCTCAATTTCCTCATCTATAAAATGGGAAACATAAAGACCGCCTTAGAGGATTGCTGTAGATAAATGAGATCATGAGTTACTAGCTTATAGAAATTGCTAAATAAATGATAGCTATTATTACACATCATCCTAGGCCCTTACTTTGATTTGGAATTTATTAATATATTATACACCTGCTATGTTTCAGACACAGTGCTGGAAACACAAAATATATCTGTGATTGAAAACCTCACAAATTAGTAGTATCCAAAATTACAAAAAAAAAATCATTGCTTTATAACATATTAAATAGTATATTGGAGATCTGAAAAAGGTGTCACAGGCACACAGACAAGAGAGAGAATTTACAGTATCTGGAAAAGATGGAAAAGGTTTCACAAACAAGTTGAAATTCAAGTTAGGAATTGAAGTTTGAAAGGTACCCTAGGCAGGGAAGGAGGAGAGGACATTCTAGAAAGCAAACAGCAAATGCGTAGTTAACTGATGCCAGAATCAACTGGTAATATTACTTTCAGAACATTACAAGAAAGTATATCAACTCCCCATTTTGATGCTCGATTTGCCCTCATCAGGAATGTAGTGGTAGAGTGAGAGTAATTGTACAATTCCCTGCTAAAGGGCACCATTGAAACAAACTTTATGTGGCTGGTAGATCCCTTTGAGCCACTTGAAGCTTCTGTTGTTTTGGATACTAAGACTATCATTTGTGAATGTGGATATTATAAGAAAAGAAGCTTGCAGAGTTTCAAACCAAAATAAATGCTTTTGTAGAAGAACATGCCATGGAACCACAGACTCATGGAGCACATTGCTCTCCTGTGGGAAAGCTGCCTTGTTAACTTTGCCACAAGTTAACAAGACAGTGGTTCTTTTCTGTTTGTTTTTTACTCTTATCACATAATAAACCAGACAACCTAAATTAGAGTAGACAGTTCCCCTTATTTTTTTTAAAACAGCTGTTATTCTTCCCAACGACTCTGAACAGCACACTTAATAATGCCTCCACTGGGAATTCCAAACAATAAAATATATGTGAATTGCCTTTTAGAAAAAAACGCAGGAAGGAAACACTGATTCCTATACGGTCTGGCTCCTGTAAGTAAAAAATATTTTCTATGTAATTTCTTGTATTTCAAAGAATGGACATTCCCTAAACATACCTAGAAGAAGGTCTAAAAGGTGCTATCAGAGAACCTTCACTCAATTTGTTTTTCCAGCAATGGTAACATTTTAATAATACTGCCTCACATTTGCACAGTGCTTGGTGTATGACAAAATGCATTTGCATTTATTATCTATGTCATTCACAATGTAATCTTGGAAAGAAACTAATAACATTTTTAGATACGAGCAAACTGAGCCTCTGAGATCAACATATCACCCAAGACACAACAACTAGTAGTCACATCAGAATTTGAACACAGATCCCAAACTTTTCCTCTACAAACTGACAATAGTTAGAATGCTCTGGGTCATCCAAAAACTCAATGCAATTACAACCACTTAGTGCATACATTAACATCATAGATTGTAGAGACACTCCAGCCCCACCTGTACTAGCTATATGTCCTAGAGAAATTTGTCCATGTTCTCTGAGCTTGTTTCCTCTTCTATTGAGTTAGTTTTCAGGGTTACCATAACAAAATACCACAGACTTCGTTGGCTTAAACAATAGAAATATTTTTCCTCACAGGTAGAAGTCCAAGATCAATGTGTCAGCAGGGGTGATTCCTTTTGAAGGCCTCACTTGGCCTTCAGATGGCCATCTCCTTCACAATCTTCCTTTCACATGGTCTTTGTCTCTGTGTGTCTGAGTCTTAATCTCTTTTTATGAGAACACCAGTCATAGTGGATTAAGGCTCATCATATTGACTTCATTTAACCTTAATTACCATTTTAAAGACCCCATCTCCAAACCAGTCACATTGTGATGTGCTGGAGGTTAGGACTTCAATGTATGAATTGGTGGGGACACAGTTCAGCCCACATCATCTATAAAATGAGAAGATAGAGTTATTATGCAAAGGTCTCAGTGTGATAAATTCTGTTATTACTGGAACAAAGTACCATAAACTTCGTTGCTTAATACAGATTTCAACCTTAGAGTTCTATAGGTCAGAAGTCCAACATGGGTCCTGATAGGGTAAAATCAAGACGTCAGCAGGACTGCATTCCTTACTAAAGGTATAGGGAAGCATCCATTCCTTGCCCTTTTGTTGTCAGAATTAAGCTCCTTGCAGTCCTAGGACCAAGATCCCTGTTTTCCTGATGGCTGTCAATTAAAGGTCACTCCAACTTCTGGAAGTTATAGCTCTCCTTGGCTCCTAGCCCCCTTCCTATATCTTCAAAGTGAGCAAGAAAGGATTGAGTCCTTGTCACATGGCATTTCCCTCATACCTCTTCTGAGATCATAAACCTTTCTTACCAGAGCCTAAAAGGGCTCTGAGCTTTTAAAGGCTCATATGATTAGATTGGGCCCACCTAGATAACCTAGAATGATCTCCCTGCTTCAAGGTTCTTAATCTTAATCACATCTGGAAAGCCCTTTGTGCCATGTATGGTAACATTCGTACCCAGGATTTGGGTGTGAACATCATTGGGGGGCATTATTCTGCCTATCACACAAGCGCTTGATAAAAGACAGCTATTCTCTCTTCGAAGATTAAAAATAAATATTGGCAAGCCATTGAGCCTATTTTAAATTTGATTGATTCGTTTAACTAAGTGTTTTCAACTGAGGGACATTTGATAATGTCTGGAGATATTTTTGGGTGCCATAACTAGAGGAGAGAAGGTGACACCAATCCCTATTAGGTCAAGGCTAGGGATGCCAATAAATATCCCACAATGCACAACAGTCTCACAACAAACATTACTGCCAAAGTTGAGAAACTGGTTTAACTGAACCCTTTGGGAAAAGCTAATCGATCTACATGGAAATCAAAATTATATTTTATCAAATGAACTTTTGTTGATGCCATAATCAACTGGTATCTTATGCTGCATGACAAAACATTTTTTTCTTCAGTTGGAAAAAGTATCTTTAGTGTGTTTGAGACATGGTATAAGTAGGTGGCTGTATTCCTTTTTAAATTTCAACATGGTCTAAGAAATGAGAATGGACTTAGAGAAATTTATTCATTAATTCATTTACTGAAGATCTAGCAAGGGTAAGACACTGTCCAGGCATGTAAGATACATCAGTGAACAAAACTTTCCTGCTCTTAAGGATCTGATGTTCTAGAGGAGGGAGACAGTCAATGACAAAAATAAATAAATGAGAAATTATATGAAATGAGAAATACTATGAAAAAATAGCTCAGAGTCATGGAAATCACAGCTGCAGTGGGATAGGGAGGGAGGTTCCACAGTAGCATTAAATAGGTGTTCAGGACAGATCTCCTTAAGAAATGCAACTTGTCTAGTTATGAAGACCATATGCCATCTCATTTTCTTATCCTTATTTGCAAATTATATTTGTGAGACATGAACACTGAGATAGCTCTGCATTTCTATTCTAACTGAATGAGAAAAATAAAGTGGAAAAGAGATGAACCCATCAATATCAACTCATCATAAACAAAAGCTCAGGACTTGGAACTCAAACCCTTGAGTTGCAAAAATCGCTTTTCCTTCCTCAAAGTTACTCTGCCTTCTCACTGCACTCCAGTGTCAGGAACAAACAGGCATTCAAGCATAATGAAGCTCCAAGCTATGGAGTGAACTTCCTACTCTGCCTTCCTTGCCCCACTCCAAAAAAATTAAACAGATCCAAGGACAGGTCAGGTGTGCTGTGGGCAACTTGTTTATATGTTGAAACCATCTAATGTGCATTATGCCGATTGAATTATATTTGTCATTTGAGTAAGGTTATAAATTACCCAGCCTCAGATACATACCTTCAATTTAAAAGGTTATCAATTACCCAGCATCACTGTACATACCTTCAATTCCCTTTAAAAAGAAAACACTATGAGATGCTAGAGAAAACAATTTAAAATATAATTTAAAACAATTCCTTTTTATGCATATTAGTCTATGCCATCAATTCTAACTTCTTTTGAAATCAAAATGACCAGTGACCACCTAAAAAGCAGCTAGGTCCTAAATTGCGATATGTTTTAATTTTTTATAGTTTGTATCCCTCATAATTTTGTAATTAATCTTTTGAATTCTGGTCTCAAACATCTGGTCCTCAAATATTTTGAGAAGTACCACCATTTATTCTTCTAATATACAAGAGTAATTCAATTTAGAAGACAGTTAGCTTCCCTGCTATTAGCTGAGTCTGATCATGATCATGCTATGAAAATTCAAGTCAGCAAGTTAAAACTTGTTGTTGAATTTCCTGCTTAACAAATCAAGGAGACACATCAATATTTTCCAAATACAGCCTGGGGGAGAACTGTGGCAGGAGGAGAAATGGTGTTCTCCTCAGTCATCTAGGGAGTCTGTACCACAGAGTCAGAGCATACATTTAAAAATTAACTTTCCCAAACATCCTTTTATGGCCCATTTTGAAAATATTTCTGGTTACATATTATCCTGCAGTTCTGGCTATTTTTTTAAACTCTCTCTCTCCAAATTCATTCCAGTGGGAGCTGTCTGTTGGCAGTGTAGGCCTGTGATTAACTCACTGTGTATAATTCATTTAACAGCATAATGTGCTTTTGCAAGTGCTGCCGCAGCACAAAAAGGAACTGCCAACATTAGCATTCCCGGGTCATGCAAACTGCGCCACTAGGTCTAGTCATTTAGAACAGACCCCCCCAATAAGCTTTCTCACACCCTGTGCTGCACCGGGAATGCTATCTGACTGCTACCCAAATCTCTCTGGGAGGCAGCTACTTACACCTTTTCTTTAACAACAGGAGATGGCTGCCAGTTATGCAGAGACCTAACCCTCTACTGCCTTGACACTCAGTGTGAGGTCCCTGAACCACCAACATCAGAAACACCTGGGACCTCGTTCAAATCACAGAATCTCAGGCCCCTCACTAGACCTATTGTGTTAATCTGTTTGCATTGCTATAAAGGAATACCTGAGGCTGTGAAATTTATAAAGAAAAGAGGTTTATTTTGGCTCACAGTTCTGCAGGCTGGAAAAGCATGGCACTAACATCTGCTGGGGGTGGGGGACCTCAGGAAGCTTACAGTCATGATGGAGAGCAAAGTGGGAGCCAGTGTATGACACGGTGAGAGAGGGAGCAAGAGACAGAGGAGGAAGTTCCAGGCTTTTAAACGACCAGATCTCACATGAACTCACAGATCAACAGTGCACTCATTTTCTCAAGGAGGGTACCAAGCCATTCATGAGGGGATCCATCCCTATGATCTGAACACCTCCCACTAAACCCTGCCTCCAACACCGGAGGTCAAATTTTCACATGAGGTTTGAAGTGGACAAAACATCCAAACCATATCTTCTAGGAATCAAATCCAGCATTTTAACAAGATCCTCTAGGTGTGCATATTAAAGTGCAAGGAACTCACTTTAATAAAGTGGACACCAACTGTTCAGCTTTCCCAGCATCCCTTCCTACTTTTTAAAATCCCAGCCCCCAGTTCTCCTTTGGGAAACCACTCTTCTCCAATCTCAGGCTACAGTATTCAAATGTTCCTAACTGTCTGCTCATGGGTGGCCATATAAAGGCTTTCATCACGCTGGCCTCTGTGATTGATCAGAAGGCCCATGCATTCCAAGCCAGAGCAATGAGTGTTAGCCACATTTGCTAGAATGAGGGGAAAGAGGCATGCTCTTCCCTCTACAGTTATCAACCTAGTAAGATGGAAGCCTGGAGCTACTATAACCATCTCTGCCTCTTTGTACAGAAAGCCTAACTGAGCATTAGACAGAGTCTTGAGATAGAGAAAGACTCAAAAGGCTATTGTTTGAGCACTTGAATCATCCTGCCCAGTTCCACATACCCTCTCTAGGCAAGGGGCAGACATTCAAGGCAGTAGGGCGAGGATTCTTCCAAAACAAAGCCCACCTATGGTTAGAGACTGCCTAAGATGGACCATAAACTCCTAGTTAATTATTTTACTTTTTCTGTGACTGGCTTTGTGGTTCCTGAGAACTCCACGTTGTGAGTGCTCTTTAGTTTTATAAGAAATAGCCATCCTTGGCCATTACCACCAGCAACATAATTGCTCCCCAATGTTCTCAGCCTCCTTCCCCAAAACCCCTCTCCACATACTTGGTGTTAGTCAGCTTACTGTTGGTACAAGTAGGCAAGTTAGATGTCCTGTGGGTACATCTGTCCATGTGCTAGTGCCATGGTCTGGAATCCCAAGAGAATAGGCATCCTGCCACTGATCTCCTGGTTTATATCTCATGTATGATGAGTCACCCCAAACACACATACACAGCCCAGTGCATGTCATGGAGTCCTCTCAGCCCAGAGAGGCTCTCAGGTGTATCAGCAGCTGGACCTAGGGGAAGAACACCCAGTCTGCAACACACACTGAAGATCTTATTAGGTTCAAATGAACATTCAGATTCACAAGACTGCCACAGGCTACACTCATCTATTACGTTATGGACAAAAACCAGAGCTTGCCAAAAGTGTAGCTTTAGGGATTCTGTTTCTATAGAAGTCCTTGTATCAGTCTAGCAGCCGAAGTGCAAGGAGATGAGACACACAGCAGGTAGATACAGGATCCACTCTGGCCTAAAAGCTGCCAACCCATAGAATTCATAGCTTCCAAGGTTCCTGCAAGATGCACGCTCCGGTAAGAATCACAACTCTTGAGGGGGGGGGGGTCCAAAGCATAGCTTCCCTATATAGTATTTATAGTTTATTTATAGCCTCCCAGTCCAGATACAAGCTGACAATCAAAGGTCATTTTTGGCACAAGCAATTCTGCCTAGAAACACAGTTGACCTTCTGTCATTGTCAAGTTACCAGGGGAACTGAGCTACAGGGTTAACCAAAGGTCAAATTCTCATTCAAAAAGAAAAAGGGTTTATTAACTATTTGTCCACAAAGCTAACAAAGATGGAAAATAGCCTCAGAAAACACAGAAGGATTCTAAAAGAGACTCTGGTGCCCCGCAGTTAAGATGGACATATAGGCAGAGCAATTATATGGAAAACAGATGCAAGCACAACCAGCTCTCCTTTCCAATGGAACCATTTCTGTGATGGGACCAGGGTTCCCCTGGCTGGAGCACCATGGCTGGAGTGCCTGGCCTGCTGAAGTACAGGTGCAGCTCTACCTCTCATCACTGTGTGCACCTGCAGCAGAAAATAATGAGCAGATACCTGTCACCAATAGTGCTAGCCCTTCTTATGAAGGCTGAACTGAGGCCTACAGAAGGTGTTCTTTCTGAAAAGTCAATAGATGTAAAAAGGCATCCACTTCCAGCATCTGTGCCTATCAGACAGAGTTTGGCATGGCCAAGGCTAACCTCTTCACATACACTGCAATGGCCAGGAATCCCTCACAGTCCTCCTGCAGTGCACACAAGTAATGAGAAGAAAATCCTCCCCAACCAATGTCTCATCTTCCCCAGCCTAGTGAGAAACCAAGAGCAATGTATAGTTAGCTTCCTTGGAAACTTAGTGGCATTAAAGGTTGTCATTTAATTATCAAACTGTGGTAAAACCTGGCCAAAAAACTAAGTTCACCAATATACTACATGGGTAGTTACAGCAAGTCCAGCCAATACCAATAACCACCTAAAAGCACAAGGACCATAATCATCAAAAGCACAAGTACCGTCATCATCAAAGCTACCAATATTGGCCATGTTGCCAGAAATACCTCCAAATGCCACTATCATTGAGTCTCCAAAAGCCATAAGGCCACTATTAGCTAAAATTAGTATATTATAACCAGAGCTACAAAATTGCCAGTATCCAAAATATGTATCAATATTGCTGTCACCCAGAAGCACATGTCCAATATTATATATTAGCTATTGTCACAGTAATGCTGCACAACAAACCAACCTAAAATTAAGCGGTTGTAAACAATAGCCATCTATTGTGGCTCATGATTCTGCAGATTAGTCAGACAGTTCCTCTGGTCTGGCCCAGGTTATTCTGATCTCAACCAGATATGTTCACTGGCTGCAGTTAGTGGGTAGGTTACCTGGGTGCTGGCTGCTCTATGATGTCTTCAGCTAGATAACTGAGTTCTGCCATGAATGATCTCTTACCTTCCAGCAGGCTGGGTCACGCTTGTTCATGTTGAAGGAAGAGGGATGCCAGAAGAGGAGAAGCACAAAGGGCCTTTTGGGATCTAAGGCTTAGAATGGACGCATGTAATTTCAGCCACTTTCTGCTGGGCAGAGCAAGTGACAAGATGAGCTTTGATTCAAAGGAGAGGAGGAGCTAGGCTCCACCACCTCTTAACAGCTACTGCAAAGTCTCATTGCAAAGGGTATGTGTATAGGGATATGTGGCGACTTAGGGCCATGTTTTGAATCAATCTACTACAGACACTTTCAAATCTAGTGCCACATATACCTTGATGAAAACTCTCCTCTTCAATCAAAACTTTAGGCAGTCTCCTCTGAGTCCTCCACTTGACCAGGCTCGACCTTGGGCTTCCCTCTCTGTCCTCATAGAATCCACTTTGAGCAAGAATCCTGCATAGTCAGTTTAGTGAAAATCTCTCACCTTTAGCATCTGACCACCCTCAATATTTTATCGCCCTGTCCTGTCTTCAGCAATAATCCAATCAAGTCAGTTTAGCCAAAAATGCCCTATCCCCGATGTTTCCTCTTAGTAATTTTCCATTCACTGACCCCCACCCTGCTCCTTGATTAAAAATCCCCACTTGTCCTTGCTGAAGATGGAGTTGAGTTCAATCTCTTCCCTACTGCAAGACCCCATTGCAGTGGTCTCCATACATATTGCCATGACCCCCTTCCCAACTTTAGCAACTGTCATGAATTATTTTCTTTAAAGATCTAGATTCTGTTCCCCACTAAGCTGTGGCCTATAAGAAGAATCCATACTCTATTTCAATTGTAACTGGTTTTTTTTTCCCCTAACTCTCAGAAATACAAGAACATTTTTTAATATCACATCCTGACCAGGTGATCCCTGAGAATAACAGACAACATATATTCAAACATTAACTTCTTTCATCATTTTGCAAATTTTACAATATGTGATTTTGGCTTTTAGAATGATCATTCTGATAGATAATATGTAGGCTTGCTTCCTATAAAAGGATCAAATCCATTTCTTTGGGGAACCTTCCATGAGTACGTTTTCAGAAAGCAAGTGTTCATTTTCTTGATAAATAAATATACTACTTTGAAAAAGTTTCTTGGGAAGAAGGAGAAAATGAGCAAGGTTGAATAATTACTGATCATTACAGAAAAATATCAAACTATTTACAAGACACAAATATACAGTGAAACATTTTATATCAAGTGAAATAATAAACTTGGCAGGAACCCAAGGTTAAAAAGTTTTAGGATATAGTTTTAGAAGCACGAACGATTTTCTGTGAGCACCCACATCGGCATGAGATCTAGTCTTACTGGGACCTGCTTACCCCTACCCAAAGATGGCCCTAAGAGTGGTGAAAACAAGGCCTCTTTGAAGGCCTTTATATGGAAACTTGGCACATCCTCTTTCATCTGACATATAAGATCAGTGGACCAGTCTTATCAGCACCTTCCAAACTGTGATGATGGTGACACCATCATCAGATGTCAGTACCAGCTGTTGGGGCTTAAGAAGCTGTTCCTCAGACACAAGCTTACATGCTCACAGGTCAAATAATGCAGATAGCAGTGGAAGATGTTGGCATATTTTGCTTAATTTTAATTTTGTTCTTCTAACCATGCTGTTATTAATCTATTCTGGTAGCACTATAGATTTCATTGTGTATCATTTGCTGCCTCTTTTGGGGTAGAGTAGGAATAACATGTGTATCGTTGGGGAATTAGGAAAAGACCCTTCAAACTATGACCAAAAATCACTGAGATGGGAGGCCAGTGTTTCAAAATTGTTTCTGTGGTTATTATTCCAGGGAAGCACTGGACCCAGCCATGTTCCCAAAGTTTCAATTATAAAGTCTCATTTCTTCAACAAATACTTATTATGCACAGACTAAGTGCCAGGAATTGTGCGAGGCACTGCAGATACTGCAGTGTTTACATAGACAAGGCTCCTGCTGTAATGTACATCAAGTACAGAAGCCATGTAACAAACAGGAAGCACATAGGTGAACAAAAGAAGTACAGATTGTGATAAATTCTAAGTAGCAATAAACAGAGACAAGGATGGAGAAGAATGGCAGAAGGGAGGGCATGCCAGCCTACATTCAGTAGGTGTCAGGAAATGACTGTCTAGAGGTTGACACTGAAACTGAATTTCAAAGAATGAGAAGGAGGCAGGCATGCAAATCTCCAGGACAGAGGAAAACCGAAGTGTGAAGTCCCTGATACCAGAAAATACCCATTCTGGGGCCTATCAGAAGACATGTGGTCTCTGGGAAGACTGGCATGAGATGGAGACCAAAAGGGGTGGTACTTCCAACCCATGAGCATGGAATAGTTTTCCATGCATTTGTGTCACTTCTGATTTCTCTCAGCAGTGCTTTGTTGTTCTTGTGAGATCTTTCACCTCCTTGGATACTATGCCCACTCCTTGGACCATAGGATCATTTGTCCCCCAAGCCTCAGCATCATGCAATATACCCATGTAATAAACCTGCACATGTACCTCTTGAATCTAAAATAAATATTGCAGTTTAAAAAAAAAAAAAAAAAGAAAGAAAGAAAAAAGCAGCAGCAGGAGAATAAGAGAAAGGAAAAGAAAGGGGTGTGGAAGCAAGATGAGGCAGGGCCCCTTAGGTCTCGGTAGAGAACGCACAGTTTATTCTCAATATGAGAGAAAGCCATAGGAAGGCTTTTAAACAGGGAGTGGCATATCTCATTAGCATTTTTTAAAGATCCATCTTGTTACTGGGTGAAGAATAGATTATGTCTATATTATCATATTTATGTAAATATACTGATACATACCAGTGTATCAACATAAGCTCTCCAGAGTGATATTAATTTAGGCAAAAGGCCCATAAATCACCTTGCCACCATAAAAGAATACATATTGTTTTAATGCATTGCCGCAAGCAGCACGCACCAGACTTTATTAGTTTGTGTTAATTTTTAATTTGATGCTTGAGCTCCTCCTTGTGGCTGTATGGTTGCAAGCTCCTTGGCAATGCCAGTTTTCACATAGCAACTAGGAAGCTTCTCTTTCTTTCTCTCTTTCTTTCTTTCATTCTTTCTTCCTTTCTTTCTCTCTTTTTTTAACTGTTCTTGTTAATCAAAAGTGCAAAGCCTAAAATGGGGATTTGAGGTTTAATTAGTGCATTTGAAAAAATACGTTGATGTGGTATTATGGTTATATATAATATATGCACAACATGATACGTAGTGTGATGTGGTTACATTCTCACTGAAACCTATTGCTGTCTGTAACACTCTTGCAAACATCTGGTAATTATTAGAGTAAGAAATAAGTTCTTTGCCTTCCCTCAAAAATAAATTAACAGAATGCATTTAACAAATCCACAGCAAATGAACAAAGGCATGTCTTTACATTTAGTCTTCACAGTAAAAAATGAGTTAGGGCATATTCATCTTCTATGGAAGAGACAATTACAAATAATTCTTATCTTCATTCATCGCTATATATAGTTGGTGACTGACAACTTGAATTAGAGAGAAACCCAACCAGTTGGGCATTAGGAAATGTATAACTGCTGTATCCCTCAGTTAAGATGAATTACAGCTCTGGAAAATCACTCTCGGGAGGCACATTTATTCAAAAAATCTCATTTTAAACTTATTTTGATGTGTAGAAAGCTTTCATGCCATGAGATATCCCATGCATATGTGAGCTTGAAGAGAGAGGAGCCTGCTCAGCCCTGGAGCACTAAGTTGTGTTACCTACAGTTAAAGCTAAACCTTTACCACCTTAATTTTATGTATCTTTCTTCTAAGCTCCTCTTATTATTCCCAATGTATTTCTGGTGCATTTAGAATTTCCAAGTAGCAGCAGTTGGACGGATATCTAGGAAAGAATGCTGGGAACCTGATAGGCCAGAGGTCGTCGTAGTAATGACACCTTCCCTTGGACAGGTAGAAATATCCTGATGGATGTTTAAAACCTAAAAATGTCCTCAAAGCATGAATAACAGTAAACAACTCTTCAAGGTGGAATAACACATTTAAAATTCCACTAATGCCACACTCATGTTGCTGACACAGTCTACTAGACTACTCTGGGTGTGATTCCTATAGAAAAAGGTACTTCACCACAAAGACTTGCTTTGAAATAGCCATAAGGCAGACTGTTATAGAATTTTGTTGCTGGTCACAACTAACAAGGGTGATAGTAACCTAAAGAAAAAGTACAAATGCCTGCAGTTACTTGCAAACATGTAATCGTAATATTGGAAACACAGATCATTACTCCATGATGTCTTCCTGCTTTACGATGTATGAAGCATAGAACATTTCAGTCATAGCCATCTTTGCTGTTACTGTCGAAAGAATGATGCATCACTAAAAAATGGGAACCAATTTTATGGTAGCGTTAGTCTGAATAACAGATCCATAAGATGCAAAAATATTTGCAACAAAAGTAGAATAAAACCACAGAAAACAGAAAAACAGAAAAGAGAGACAACGAATATGTTACATCTAAAGCACAGGATAACTTAAACATATGGGAAATATGAAATTAATATACAAGTTACTGCAGATGACTGAATATGAAAACATTTTAAACTCTCTGAATAGTGATAGATAAAAGGAAATAAAAATTCAGATGATTCAGGAGCACTGAAATGATGGTTTTGACTATGTAAACATGATCTGCAGCATAGTGCAGGAGACCAGTCAGGATCCTTCTTGTGTAAATGATAGAAATTCAACTCAAACTAGCACAAACATTTTTTCGTAACTAAATAATGCAAGAATGAAGAGGGCCACAGGAAATCAATGTTCATTCTCTGTTTCTTTCTTTTTCTCTTTCTCTCTCTCTCTCTTCTTTCCTCCGTCTCTGTCGGCCCTGCTACTTTCTGAATTGTATACCCACTCTTTCCTGAATAGACACCTTGTTCTATGTAGCTGGGTTTAGGGGCAGAAGCAAATGGCCTGCTCTGCTCTGAATGTTTGTGTCCCCGCAAAACTCCTACGTTAAAACCTAATGCCCAATGTGATGGTGTTAGGAGGTGGAGCCTGTGGAAGGTGATTAGGGACTGGTATCACCATGGCAAAGGAGCTCACTACCAGATGTGCTAGAAGTCAGTACTATGACACCAGGTTTTTGAGAAAATGAAAACTTTTTACTGCAAGTAGACTCACAAAGAGACAGCAGTCAAGCTCCAATCTGTCTCTCTGGGCTGGTGCTAAGGCAGTAATTTTATTAGAAAAGGTTTAGTGGGTGGATTCTGAGATTAGCAGGTGATTGGTGGAAGGAAAGGGGAGGTCTGGAAAATCCTCAGGCATGTGTGGTTATCTCTTCATGCCTCTTTCATGAGTCCCATGTGCAAATTTGGGGGGAATTAGTATGAAACGTGGTGGAAATTCAGGTTGTGACATCAACAGCTCATTCTGCACAAACCAGTCAGCCACATTGCTTCCAACTTATTTCAGCCAGTTTTGTTATCTTACAAATGGAGGGATTTTCAGAATTTCAGCAAGTTGTTTATTTTCTTAGCTGCTATCCTGCAACTAAATATTTTATGTTAGTCACGGGTTTCTTTAATTCTTCAGGGCATGTTTTCATTAGTGCCCTTATAAAAGAGGCCCCAGAAAGCTGCCTTACCCCTTCCACCGTGTGAGGACACAGCACAGAAGATGCCACCCATGAAACAGAAAGTGGTCCCTCACCAGACACTGAATCTTCCAGCACCTTGATCTTAAACTTTCCAACCTTCAGAACTGTAAGAAATACATTTCTACTGTTTATCAGGTGCTCAGTCTATGGTATTTTGTTACAGCAGCCCAAATGGACTAATATATGGCTACAGACATTCCTATTCCCACAGGACAGGCAGCATTTTTCTTTTATGGTACTTCATATTAAATCTACAGTGAGGATTCCAAGGTGCCCAGTTTGGGGCACATACTCACATATGTGGGCCAATTTCCAAAGTCTAAAGGATGGGATGTTAGGGTCATCCTTGGACTTTCTGCAGCGTGGTGGAGGCTGGGACGCAAAGAACAGGATATTGTGATCTATGGCCCCCCTGGACTACCCACAGGAAGGTGCTACTGCCAGAAAAGGAGGAGGGTCAGGAAGTATGGGAGGAGATAGCTAAGCAGGAATGTGCATGCGTGCACACACACACACAGACACACACAAACACACACCCCTATTATGTGTTATTAGGAAAATTGATCACCAGCTCTAGGAAAGTGGTAACAGGGTATAAACCCACTCCCATAAGGCTCCACGGTGGGGGAAGGGGAGAAGCAAAGTGGAGAATCACTATAAGAAGGTAGACTTTACTTCAAATATAGAGAGAACTTTCTAACAATTAAAGCACACAAAAGATGCCATAGGCTACACCTCATAATATACTGAGCTGAGCCTCTTACTTCTGGAGATGTTCAGTTATGAGCTGGAAGACAATTTGGCAGAGATGTTGCAATGGGAATATAAATTTCAGATGGGTGGGAAGTGAATCCAAATTACAATAATTTTGAACATTTATGATTCTGCAAATCATAACGTACTGTATGGAATGAGATTTATCTTTAGGGACAGTGCTGGCTATTAGACATTTTGGTTCTTAAGACCTACCTTCTGATGGAGGTCAACATCTGGTGGTTCATGGACCACCTAGTATTGTTTTAAATATTGTATTTAATTGCCAATACTTCAAACTCTTGGAAAATTCTTTTTTTCTTCTTTTTCTGAGGCAGGGTCTTGCTCTCTACTCCAAGGCTGCAGTGCAGTGGTGCAATCACAGCTCACCGCAACCTCCTGGACTCAAGCAATCCTCCCACCTAAACCTGCCACGTAGCTGGGACTATAGGAACATGCTACCATGCCTGGCTAGATTTTTAATTTTTTTCTACAGACAGGGTTTCATTCTGTACCCAGGCTGGTCTCAAACTCCTGAGTTCAAGCAATCCTCCATCCTCAGCCTCCCAAAGTGCTGTGATTACAGGTGTGAGTCCCCACACCTGGCTGAAAATTCTTATAAAATTTTGATTTTACAACCTCTCTTGAAAATACTTGATCTGTATTAACAGGAGCCAAGAGTGACTACACTCTTAGCACAGGGTTCATGCTCTCCCGATTTTCAGAGTCAAAGCCTTCCCACCTCATTTATTTACAGTGCCTCTCTCCTATTTATATTTGTTTACAATCCATGTGTAAATAAAAGTTTTAACAGTACTTTTTATTCTAGTTACCATAGCTTTATCCCCTTTCTCTATCAGACTCGTATCCTCTACTCAATCACACATTCTTAAGCAGTATACAACAACTATAATAATAATAAAAGGTATTGAGTAACACTTATTGTGTGTTTACGCTGTGCTATCTAAGCACTGTACTGAAACGGTTACATAAACAGCCAATATAGAGAAGTTTCCACTGCAGGAACAAATGACTGCCAATCTCAATGACTTAATGAAGAAAAGTTCATTTTGTACACGTTTCACATCCAATGGGACGCAGCGCGGTGTTCTAATCTAGCATAGTTGCTCAAGTATCTAAACTGACCAAGGCTCTACCATCTTGTGTTTTCCTTTGATCCTCTCAAAAACTTAGTAGACTTCCTTCTGTTCTTTTGCCAAAAGTTCCATGGACCAATATCTTCACCGATCATTCTTTATGAAGCATGTTTTTTAAAAACATTGTTTTGCAACCTTTTCCCCTAGAACTTAAAGTTCATTCAAATATGATCTGCCTCTCAAGTTATAGAAGATGGCAATATTATGAAACATTTTGCTGCTATATAACATGGACTGCCATTCTTCTGGTCTCTGATAAGCCTATGTTCACTGTCTTTGGCCCAACTATTAAGCCAACACAAAAATACTTGTGTTTTTATAATAATAGCAACCCACTTCCTGTAAGATCAATTATTATTCACAACAGTCAAAGCCCGTGCTGCTGTAACTAACCATCCAAATCTTCAGGAGCTTGACACTATAAAAGTTTATTTCTCGGCCAGGCGCAGTGGCTCACACATGCAATCCGAGCACTTTGGGAGGTCATGGTGGGCGAATCATGAGGTCAGGAGTTTGAGAACAGCCTGGCCAATATGATGAAACCCATCTCTACTAAAAGTACAAAAAATTAGCAGGGAATGGTAGCAGGCACGTGTAATCCCAGCTACTTGGGAGGCTGAGGCAGGAGAATCGCATGAACCCAGGAGGCAGAGATTATAGTGAGCCAAGTCCACGCCACTGCACTCCAGCCTGGGCAACAAAGCAAACATCCGTCTCAAAAAAAAAAAAAAAAACACAAAGTTTATTTCTCATGTATGTTATCTATCTAATCCACAGTAGCCAGGACACTGCTCCACACAGTCACACAGGCACCCAGGGTCACGGAAGCTCTAGCATTTTGTAGCTATGCCACCTGTAATATATAGCCTTTACAGTTGCCACAGCAAATGAAAGAAGAGATTAGTAAATTACCCATTAACTTTTTAATGCTTCATTCCAAACGTGACACATAGAACTTTCATAACTCATTGGCAGAACCAGCCACTTGAGTCACATAACTGCAAAGGCTGCTGTGAAATGTGTCAGAGCAGGTGGAAAATTTAGTGAGCACCATCTCTGCCTTAGTATACCGTCTAATTCTCATTACGATTCTCAGAGGTAGGTATTACTACCCTCACACAACAGATGAAGAAACTAAGACTTAGGGAAGTTTAATGACTTATCCAAAGACACAAGTAGTAAGTGGAAGATGCAAGATTGAAATTACGAAAGGGTAGGACCAGGCAGAAAAACTGCAAAGGAACTGCAACCAGAACATACTTGCTATCTACATCTTCTAGGTACTTCTAAATTTATTCATTTACTGTAAGTTCATTGATTTACTGCACAGAAGGTTCTAGTCCTAACTTTGCCACCATACTATGATTTTGCATAATTTACAACTTCAGTCTCACAGAGCTTATTAACGTGACAATAAAAAACACCACCTGAACCTCAGTTTATATATCCGTGATTGAAGGAAGTGGACTAGTAATTCCTAATATCCCATCCACCTCTGAAACTTGTGATTCACTTCTAAAGCCAATGTAAAATTGATTTACAACTCAAGATATCAGCCCTCCAATAGATCCTGATACGTTATCTACAGAAATGTGGCCAGAGTCACATTTCATGAGAAAGTATTTTTATCAGTGCTTATTTGTATTAACCTGAAATACTTAAAAGGTTTTATTATTTCTCAGAGCAAGAAATAAATGTGTCAGATATAACTCAGAGAAAGGTTTTTAAGAGAGAAAGTTTATCTCATTGATACTACATCACCATAAGCAGGCTGATCTGGGTCTTCTGTAAATCCTATCGAATGTTATTATTTTACCTCATCTAAGCATCCACCACTGGATTATTCCAGTAGCCTCCTAATTGAACTCCTACCTTCCACCCTTGTACTGTTATGATCTATTCCTCACACTGCAGCCAGAATGACTCTTTCACAACATGCATTACAGCCTGTCATAATTCTGCTGAAATCCCTCCGACGGCTTCCCCTCTCATGCAAAGTGAAAGTCTAAATCCTACAGGGCACCACGTCATCCGCCCCTGCCTCTCCCCAGCCACACCAGCCTTCTTGCTCTTCCTTGAAGACCCCATGCCTGCCGCCACCTCAAGGAGGCTGCCCTCCCTCTTCCTCACGCTGAAGCTCTTGTCTCCAGGAGAGCTGCAGGGTTCAGCTGTGCTGCTCACCATCTTCATGTCTCTGCTGACGTAGCAGCTCTGCCTCAGATGTGTTGGGCCACTTCCATTTTTAAAAGCACCCTGTATTAGTCTCTGTCCTCTTTCCCTTAATTTTTTTCCTTCACATTTAACATCTTTGGATATACCAAGTATTTGTATATTAGTTGTCTCCCTAATAGGAAATGATAGAATGCTCCTCCATGGTAACAGAAACTTTATCTGCTCGCCGCTATATCCTCAGTGCCCATAACATTTTATGTCATATAGTAGGTGCTTAATAAACATTTGTTTAATAAATGCACAAATACATCACTTAAATACTTGGTGTAGTATTTATAATAGAAACTAAATAAAATGAAGCTCTTCTCATCTATTATAATTATTACTGCACTCTGACCGCATATTCCTGCTCATCCTGGGAGAAGAGCATGTTCTTGTTTGAAGAGCGATCTTAACTTCGGGTGTGAAGTTTTCAAAGGCAACAGAAAAAACAGACAAGACTCTATGCATATTACAAGGAAGGAAGGATTCTAAAATGAGAACTCAAGTGGCTCATTCATCTTGAATAGACTATTAACATCATATATAGAATACTATTAAGACTAAGTAAAACAGAACTATGCTGTCCAAATATGGCTATTTAAATTTAAGTTAATTAAAAGTACATAAAATGTAAAATTCCATCTCTCAGTGCTACATTTCAAGCACTGAGAAGCCTCAGCGGTCTAGTGGTTACCTTATTAGATAGGATAGGTATAGAATATTTTCCTCACTGCACTTTATCTTGCACAGTGCAGAGCTAGAGTTCAGCAAATGTACTAATGTTGGGATGTTGTATTCTACTGGGATTTCCCTTGTGGGTACCATAGAGCCCCTATATTAACAATGGGATAGAGTTGCCCCCAACTGTCACCTTTGCCAGTCATCCTATGAAAGGGCAAATCTTGGGAAAGGAAAGGAGGACATGGTTATTAGTTCAAGAAGAATTTAGGTAAGTAGCCTTATGAGGTTGGTACCTGGACTTGAAGGAGCTATAGGAGCCCAGAAACACTCCCAGCTGTGGGAGGAAGCTGGCCTCAGTTAAAGAAGGCATCAGAGAGCTGGGCAGAAGGCAGCCTGACAGGGCTTCTTGGAGACAGGCCTGAAACTCTGGGTTCCGAGAGCAGTCAGATGAGCAGGCAGCAGCGAGGTAGCCATCAAGGATCAGCCTCATCAGCAAAGCCAATAGCGCTTTGTAACCAGAATAAGAACTCGGCGTCCAGATGAGACCAGGACATGACCTAATAGGGAAGCACGTGTGAGATAAATCTCCAAAAAGCAGCAGGGAAAAGGAGACCCAGAAAGATGGAAGGGTGCCAAGATCCTGCTATTACATGCCAGAAGTCTTCTTAACTGATTACCTTCTGTCTACAAGCTGCTTGGATCAAGTGTGGATGGAGTCAGGCAATCGGGTTACATGTGTATATCACAGCAAAAATATCCACTCCCCGCCCTGTTGTACCTACTCATGTCATTCCCAGTCAACAATGGCCCTTTTTAAATTGACGCGGAAGTCAATAGGTTACCAATATTTTGAGGATAACTGGAACTAAGTCTTGCCTGGGTTCATTTAGAAAATCAATGAAATGTGTCCTGAGATCCCTGTTGACATGAGGGTAAAGATTGTCAGGCGAAAATAATGGAGAGGATGTGGGACAGGCCCAATGGGCCTCTTCATTCTCAGTCTTCTCAGCCTTCAAATGAATGAAGGAAGAAAATGGGCACAAAAGTCTTCACCCAGTGAAGAAGCCTGAGCTGTAGGATGGAGGGGGCAATTCTGAGTATGAGTTCAGAGACATAAAGAGCACTACGCAGGACCTCTCCAGCAAGCAGAGTCCAAAACCCCAGAGGAGAGCAAGGCATTCTGCTCCGGTTATCACTGCTGCCTAACAAACCGCTCCAAACTGAGAGGTGTAAAACAGCAACTGTTTTATTCCAGCTTATGATTCTGAGGGTCAGGAGACAGGAGTTCAGACAGGGCAGCAGCAGGAAAGACTAGTATCTGCTCCACAAAGTCTGAGCCCTCAGCTAGAGTGTGTGGGAGGCCTGGGGATGAGCCAAACGGTTGGGCAATAGAATTATCTGGAGGCTTCTTCACTGACATGTCTGGCTGAAATGACTCAAAAGCGAGACTCAGCTGGGACTATAGACCAGAGCATCTACTTGTGGCCTCTCTATACAGCGTGGTCTTTTCATACCAGAGCAACTGGGTTCTGAGAGAGAGCATCCCAAGGGGAGGACCTGGAGAGTGAAGTTCCAGGTGGCAGTGCATGGCCTTTGTTACCTGCCCTCAGAAGCCACATAGCATCATTTCTACTGTGCTCTATTGGCCAGAGCAATGATAGACCACCCAGATTCTAGGAGAAGGGACGTAGACCCAACTTTTCTCAATCGAGGGAGCATCAAATAATTTGGAGTCATGTTTTAAAACCATCACACATTCTTCTCTCCACTTTGGCTCTACCCTTTCAAGAGCTGCTGGCCCTCACTTGTAGCAGATACATCATTGTTTGTTGACATGGTGATACTCAGCACAAGCCTGGCTAATTTTTAAGTAGATGAGATATCCATTGACGACACCTAACAATACTTGACGGGTACCTCACAGGGACATAAGATTCTATGGGAACAGAAAGAGCAAATGCCAGAACTCATTCTTTTTCTTTTTCTTTTTCTTTTTCTTTTTCTTTTTCTTTTTCTTTTTTCTTTTTTCTTTTTTGAAACAGAGTCTGGCTCTGTCACCCAGGCTGGAGTGCAGTGGCGCAATCTCGGCTCACTGCAACCTTCACCTCTTGGGTTCAAGAAATTCTCGTGCCTCAGCCTCCAGTGTAGCTGGGACTACAGGCAGATGCCACAATCCCCAGCTAACTATTTTGTATTTTTAGTAGAGATAGGGTTTCACCATGTTGGCCAGGCTGGTCTTGAACTCCTAAGCTCAAGTGAGGCACCATCCTTGGCCTCCCAATGTGGTGGGATTACAGGTGTGAACCACCACGCCTGGCCAGAACTCATTCTTAATAACATAGTTCCATGTGTAAGCACAGGCTGGAGAAACCAGGGCAAAGAGTAGAGGAAATACGGCTTATACTTAAGAATGGTCGGATTACACAGGACAACCAGTGAGGAAACCCACAAGGACTACGGAAGACATGAACTAAAAGCATCACATCATGCAACGCTACCCAGTTCTGGATGGCTGCAGACTGCAAACTAAATGAGCTATTTTGTTCTGTTGAAATAAGGAAACAAGCTGTGCTTTTCAAGCCAACTCTTTAAGCCAACCTTGAGTCTTCTAAAAAGAATTGCAGGCATGATGTGCTTTAAAATGCCAGCCACGAATGTTCATGGAAATGCAAACTTCTTGTGCGGTGTAAGGAAAAGATTTGATGGTAGGAATTGGCTCTTCAGTCACATCCCCACACATCTTTAAAAATAAAAGAAACCATACAAAATTTAATTCCAAGCATTTGATCGTTCTGAAAAATCAGAGGGAATTTGAGCCAAAAGGAAGGAGAAGTAGCCCCCACCCACAAAGGATAAATATCTGCTCCATAATTTATGGGAATGCAAATCATCCAAGCAGCAGTCTATTGGCATTGACTGTATTTTCATCTAATTAAATTGTTATACAAGTCTCAGAATGTCATATCTCCTACCAGCTGACCCTATTCCCATGACCTTTCCTACACAGAGCTCAGGGGAACATGGTACTGGAGAAAGACATTGCATTTTTAAACTAGTGAAAAAAATATGGATTTGGACACAAAGGAATAGTTGGGCAGTAAGGGCTTTTGCCTTACTTTGTACCATGAAAGCCTCTTGGACTACGGTGCATGAGAAATGTAAGTTTTCCTGTTTTAAAAAAAGCAAAAAGCAGTCAGCCTCGTGGCTTTTTTATTGTCACTGCAGCTAAATTTTGCATGCAATGTGTGTCACTGTTCATAATGCTTTTAAGAAAATGCTAGACCTCAGCATTTCCTAAGCTTGTTTTTGCTACTAAAATCTCGACCCTTGAGCCATGTTGAGTCTTCTGAGGTTTCTCTGGGCACGAGGGTTGTGACCCCATTGTTTGGCTGATTAGGTCTTGGAAGAAGAAGTCTTAACAGAAAGTTTAATGCTGGCTTACTTCATCTACCCAGGGACCTCATGTGAAATCTACCCTAAATGAACCTCCACAGTCTCTGATCCCCCTCTCTCTTCTTTTTTCCCCATGATCCACTACCACCCAATCTTTTTTAATATCTACACCCATGGATTTTTTAATAGTTTTATTGAGTTGTATTAAATACAAAAGAAGATGAATCTTTACATATATTCACCCATGTGACTGCCACTCAGATCAAGATGTAGGATACTCTTAGCATTTTAAAAGGCGCCCACAGGCCCTTCCCAGTCAACAGCCTCCGCCCAAAGTTAACCACTAGTCTAACTTTACTCACCATAGATTAGTTTTACTTGCTCACAACTTTGTATAAATGGGATCATACACTGTGTAGTTTTTTCTCTTGCTTCTCTCATTCATCATTATGACTGTAGAATTCATCCACATTGTTGCATATAGCAGTAGTTCTCTTTCTTATAACCCATCATATGGATATACAGCAGTTTATCTGGAGCAGTTTGTTCATTTGTTGTCCTCTCAAGATCTCAGTTCTATCATCAAGTTCTATCTAGATCCTTCTAGAAGGTATGAACCATCCCAGGTTCCACAAGGTGAGCAGAAAAAATATATGTATGCAAGCTTGTGAGGTTCTGACCTGGAGGAGACTTTAGGTGCTTTAGAGACTTCTAAGTGAAACAGCCAAAAAATTAATAATAATAAGCATTTCCTTGCTAATGTAGACCCCTTTCAATGTTTAACTGTATATATTCAACTAATAGATTTTTTTAGCACCCATTATATGCCAGGTGATTTTTAGGACCTGGAGGTAAGGCATCCAATAAGACAGACACAGACACACTGTTCTTCTGAAGCCAACCTTCAAAGAAAATCTCAGATGGTGATAAAAGCTATGGAGAAAATTAAAATAGGACAGTACAATAAAAAGTCCAGAAAAAGCCTCTCTGAGGAGAACACAGAATGACAGGAAATAGCCAGGAGGGTCGGGGGAGCCATCAGGAGGAGGCGTATTCTCCACAACCAAGACAACCAGGTCAATGCTCTTATGTCAAGAATGAATTTGGGGCTGGGCGCAGCGGCTTGCTCCTGTAATCTTAGTGCTTTGGAAAGCCAAGGCAAGAGGATTGCTTGAGGCCAAGAGTTTGAGACAAGCCTGAGAAACAACAAGATTCTGTCTCTGCAAAAAAAATTTAAAATTAGGTGACGTGGTGGTGTGCACCTGTAGTACCCACCACTCAGGAGGCTGAGCAGGAGGGTCACATGAACCCAGGAGACTGAGGTTGCAGTGATCCATGATCATGCCACTGCACTCCAGCCTGGGTAACAGGGCAAGACCCTGAAAAAAAAAATTTATAAGAAAAAAAAAAAGAATGAATGTGGCCTTCTTAAAGAACAGAAGGAAGCTCATAGGTCTAGGATGTAGTGGGCAACATGAAAGCAACACAGGATATCAGATAGGTAAGTAGGCACTGTGGTAAGGAGTTTAGAGTTTATTCTAAGTGTTGTGGGAAGAAGTTAGAAGACTTTAAACAGGAGAATAACTCTGGAAATTGAGTGGAAAATGGCTTGAAAGGGGTCCAAAGTACCTCTGTTGGCACAAAAGTAATTGAGGATTTTGCCATTGAAAATAATGGCAAAAACCACAATTACTTTTGCATCAACCTAATGGAAGCAGGATACCAATGAAGTGGCCACTGCTTGCGATGATGGGTGCTGATGTCTTAGACTACAATGGTAAATGGTAGCAAATAAGGTAGAAACATCAGCAGAGTCTAATACGTTTCAAAGGGAGAGTCAGCAGAAGAAAAGACAGGATATACCATTATGCTAACAAGTTTCTGACTTCTTACTATGTGTTACCCAAGACCCCCTCTACATGCTAGGATGGTGGAGGAAACAAACAACATCACAGGGTAAGAAAATCTTGACTCAAAGGAATAACTTTCACTGCCCCATGACATAAAGAAAATGTTCTCACGTGCACATTCTCACTTAATTCTCACAACAAACTATTGTATTTTATTTCATTTCATTTCATTTTACTTTATTTCGAGGTGGAGTCTTGTTCTGTTACCCAGGCTGGAGTGCAGTGGCGTGATCTCAGCTCACTGCAACCTCCACCTCCAAGGTTCAAGCGATTCTCCTGTCTCAGCCTCCCAAATAGCTGGGATCACAGGTGTGTACCACCACGCCCATCTAATTTTTAAATTTTTAGTAGAGACAGGGTTTCACCATGTTGTCCAGGCTGGCCTTGAACTCCTCACACCTCAGGTGAGCTGCACCACTTCAGCCTCCCAAACTGCTGGGATTACAGGCATGAGCCACCATGCCCAGCCTCTTAAAACAATCTTATAAGGAAAGGAAGCACATCTAATGAGTTTAATAACTTTACCAATTAAAAACTCAGGAGTTGAAGATTGTGATGGACTAACCCAGGGATATATACTTAGCAAGTTGCTAATCCAAGACTTGCACACATCCTTTTAGCATCTGTTAAAAACCCTCTACATTGTTTCCCAGAGAAATGTGTGGTAATGATTATAATAAATCTTAGCTCTTATTGAGTACTCTCTCTTTCCCAGACATTGTGACAATTCATGACATATACCCCTCTTTAAATCCTACAGTGTAAGTACCATTATTGCTGTCTGTAACTTTTCAAAGCTTTCACAGCTGTTAAATGCTGAAACTAGAATTTCAACCAAGGAAACTTACTCCAAAGCCCATTTCCCCAGCCATAACATTAAGTTATTATAGACAGAACAAATAGAATCTGTTGAAAAGTCCATAGGTCATCTCCAATGTTAGACATCTTAAAATAATTTTAAATACTAATATTATCCCAGACCTTTAACGACCCTGTGCTGGTAAATCATTTACAAAGACTCTGGGTATTTTTCTCCTCAGCCGTGATAATCATTGAAGAATCTATTTCTCAACTTCTCTCTCTGGCCTGTGAAAAGTGTCCCAGATATTAAATCTGAAGATCTGCCCTTTTACCATTTGATCCCTAGCAACATCCATCTATGGCCACCCCTAGTGTAATTAGAGATGTGTCAAAACATCAAGGCTATTGGCAAGATTTACTTTATCACTTGCTCAGAAAATATAAAGCATCTATTACAGGGCCAGAACTTCATAATTATAAATGTTTCTTAAAAACAAATAAGCCAGCAATGGACATGCCAATTCACCCAAATAAAAACATCTGTTTTGTGAGATTTCCTTGAAGGTGTCTTCTGTTATTTAATCAAACATTGCCTTACTTTTATTAAAGAAAAAGAATATTTTTCCTTGTAAATTGAGCATCTGCTATTCAAATGCCTTACATTAAATTACATATGTTAAAAGAGACTTCAGGGACTATATAATTTAATAGTCTCAAATTGTAGACATAGACACTTAGTTCTGTGAGGTTTACTGTATATCCAGGGTCCCCTAGTGAGTTGATTACAAGACCTGGCCTCTGACTCCCAGTAAAGTGATGATATTTTGTTGTCTTCTTTTATATGTTACCTTTACTAGTATATTAACATCTCTCTTCAATTAAAGAAAAAAAAAGGTTGTTTAGAACTTACTCTAAAGTCATCCACACAGACAGATTTTCATTTGTTTTACAGTGAGTCATTCTGTCATTATGTTCCCAAAGCATTCTGTTCATTTCTCAGTAGTTACCATATTGCCCTCTAATATTTCTGTTTAAATCTCTGTCTTCTCTATAGGACTGTGAGTTCATCAGG
Organism: Sapajus apella; assembly: GCF_009761245.1. NCBI lineage: Eukaryota > Metazoa > Chordata > Mammalia > Primates > Cebidae > Sapajus > Sapajus apella. The sequence goes on from NW_022436944.1 coordinate 43,122,884, forward strand.
GCAAAGATTGCCTTAATCTATCTTGTACACCCCAGTGCCTTGCACAAAATACACTCTCAGTAAAAGTTTTTATGAATGAATGCGTTGTTGAATTAATTACTAAACATCACTTAGTCCACTCTCTAAGCTCAAAAAGATAAGACCATCAACATATTACTGTCATACACAAACCCACAGCCAACATAATTTTGAATGGGGAAAAGTTGAAAGTATTTCCTCTGAGAACCAGAACAAGACAAGGATGCCCACTCTCACCACTCCTCTTCAACACAGTACTCGAAGTCCTGGCCAGAACAATCAGACAAAAGAAAGAAAGAAAAAATGGCATCCAAATCAGTAAAGAGGAAGTTAAACTGTCACTGTTTGCTGACAATATGATCATTTACCTTGGAAATCCTAAAGGCTCCTCCAGAAAGCTCCTAGAACTGATGAAAGAATTCAGCAAAGTTTCCAGATACAAGATTAAGTATACAAATCAGTAGCTCTTCTGTATACCAACAGCAACAAAGGGGAAGATCAAATCAAGAACCCAACTCCTTTTACAGTAGCTGCAAAAACAAACAAAAAGAAAAAAAAAAAAGCTCAGGAATATACATAAACAAGGAGGTGAAAGACCTCTACAAGAAAAACTACAAAACACTGCTGAAAGAAATTATAGATGACACAAACAAATGGAAACACATCCCATGATCATGGATGAGTAAAATCAATATTATGAAAATGATAATATTGCCAAAAGCAATCTACAAATTCAACACAATCAAAATGCTACTATCATTCTTCACAGAATTAGAAAAAACAATTTTAAAATTTATATGGAACCAAAGAAGAGCCCACATAGCCCAAGGAAGGCTAAGCAAAAAGAACAAATCTGGAGGCATCATACTACTTGATTTCAAACTATACTATAAGGCCATTGTCACCGAAAAACCATGGTACTGGTATAAAAATAGGCACACAGGCAGTGGAACAGAAGAGAGAATCCAGAAATGAACCCAAATACAGCCAACTGATTTCTGACAAAGCAAACAAAAACAGAGTGGGGAAAGGATACCCTTTTCAACAAATGGTGCTGGGATAATTGGCTAGCCACATGTAGAAGAATAAAACTGGATACAAAAATCAACTCAAGATGGAATAAGGACTTAAATCTAAGACATAAAACTAAAATTCTGGATAATAACATTGGAAAAACCCTTCTAGACATTGGCTTAGGCAATAATTCATGACCAAGAACCCAAAAGCAAATGCAATAAAAACAAAGATAAATAGTTGGGACTTAATTAAACTAAAGAGCTTTTGCACGGCAAAAACAGTCAGCAGGGCAAACCGACAACCCACAGAGTAGGAGAAAATCTTCACAATCTATACATCTGACAAAGGACTCATATCCAGAATCTACAACGAACTCAAACAAATCAGCAAGAAAAAAAAAAAATCTCAACAAAAAGTGAGCTAAGGATATGAATACACAATTATCAAAGAAGATATACAAATTGCCAGGAAACATATGAAAAGGATGTTCAACATCACTAATGATCAGGGAAATGCAAATCAAAACCACAGTGCTATACCACCTTACTCCTGCAGGAATGGCCATAATCAAAAAAACAGTAGATGTTGGTGTGGATGCGGTGAACAGGGAACACTGCTGGTAGGAACATAAACTAGTACAGCCACTATGAAAAACAAACCTGTAAAACTACCATTTGATCCAGCTATCCCACTACTGGATATCTACCCAGAGGAAAAGAAGTTATTATTCAGAAAAGATTCTTCAACATACATGATTATAGCAGCATAATTCACAATTGCAAAAATGTAGAACCAACCCAAATGCCCACCAATCAATGAGTGGATAAAGAAACTGTGGTATATATATATATACCACACACACACACACACACACACACACACACACACACACACACACACATATATATATATATAATGGAATACTACTTAGCCGCTAAAAGGAATGAATTGACTGCATTTGCAGCAACCTGGGTGAAATTGGAGGCTATTATTTTAAGTGAAGTAACTCAGGAATGGAAAACCAAACATCATATGTTCTCACTGATATGTGGGAGCTAAGCTATGAGGACACAAAGGCAAAATAATAATACAATGGACTTTGGGGATTTGGGGGGAAGGGCAGGAGGAGGGCAAGGGATAAAAGACTACAAATAGGAGGCAGTATCTACTGCTCAGGTGGTGGGTGCATGCACCAAAATCTCACAAATCACCACTAAAGAACTTACTTGTAACAAAATACCACCTGTATCCCAATAACCTATGGAAAATTTAAAAAAAATATATTACTGTCATGCAAAAATATCTTTGTGTAAATAAGTCATAAACAAATCAAAGTAGACAGTTGAAGAGATTATCTACGCTGGGGACAGAGTGGGAAATGAGGAGAAATGTATCAATCTGGGTCCAATCAGGAAATCAGGAGACAGAACCCACACAGTAATTAAACAGAGGTTTAATATGAAGTATTAAACAATGCTAAGAGAATAACTATAATGATATAAACAGAACCTAATGGATACCTTGGACCACGGGAGAGTATCCAAGGAAAGACAAACTTGGAGGGGAGCCTCCACCTCAAGACTGAGGTTCATAACTCATGGAAGGTGTGGTTGCACTCTTACTAGACAATGAAGAAGTTTGTAGGTTTGCCTGGGCCAGGGCTGGTCCAGTGCTATTGGACAAGCAGCAGCAGCCCTTCAGGGCACCAGTGAGCAGTGGCTGGTAACTGGGCATGCAAAAGAGTCAGGGCACCACTGCAGATGCAAAGCCCAGGCACATGGTGTCTACATCAGCAGAGCCACAAGAAGCAAAACCTCTGGAGCGCATGCCAGCTGAGGTTGGGGGGAGCACACACAGGAGTCAGGGTGCCTCTAGCAGGTACAAGGCCAGGAGCATGCAATTTCCTTGTTAGGAGGGTCAGAGAAAAATGGTCTCTGGTCCAGGCTAGGACTGGAAAGTTGCTAAGGAATTACCCACTCAGGTGCATGGCTGGGGCAGAGCACCACAGAATGTGCCACCGTATATGCACCTCTGCCTGATCAAACAGGCACAGGAGAAAGCCCAAGCAACCAGGACAAGGAAGAGAAGCCCCATTCCTTTCACAGTGTCCCTCCAACACCTTCTACTGACAAAGTTTAGCATCATGCTCACCGAGAAGTGCTTAAAAAGTTCAGTCCATTGTCACAGAACAAACATTCAAAGAGGAATTTGGAGCTGAGGGAAAGAAATTTATGACTGTCACAAGGATCCAATACTCGGTAAACAAAAGGCACTTGGACCTAAGTTATGGTGTCCTATAGTTCTGTCTCTTTATCTGTAAATTGAGGACAGTAATAACATCTACCTCAAATGTGACATAAATACTAAGATTGCATGGGTACTTAGAACAATGACAGCATATGTGCTGATCATACGACAGTGCCTGGGACATAATTAGAACTCAGTAAGTGTTTGCTCTGGTCATTTTCATAACTTGTAAAACCAGAACCTGAATCAGGAGACTCAAGTTCCCATCCTAGCCCTGTTATTCACTAACTCTGGAGCACAGAGCAGTCACTCCCCACTGGGCCTTAGCTCCTGCTGCTATAAAGTGACCCTTCCCCTCTTTTAGCCTCCCATGCTCCCATCTCACATAGCTGACATCTGTGCCTTCTGCTCCACACAAGGAAAGCCCATTTCAGGGTGTACAGTGAGCCTCACCCTCAAAACTAAAGCTAAAAGAGAAGACAGAAAAGTGAGTTGGCTGCAGTGAGAAGTGCTGAAGCCATTTACAAGAAAAAAAACAACTCAGTGTTACAGGCTTCCAAAGTTTCTGCATTTAGAAAATTTTAGACAGTTCTGCTCAGAGTTTTTTCGGAACAGTTGAAAGCAACAGCAAAAAACTAGGAAACAACTTATTTGTCCTTAGATTAGATGACCTCTTATGAAAGATAAGAGGAGCATGAAGAAAGTTCTCTTGCCTTAAAATTATTACCACTCATTACTGTCCCACACACATACCCGCACCCACGCTGCCTTTCATTTATTAGATAAAAAAAGAATTGCCCCCATATTGAACTGCAAGCACACATGGAAAGAATATTGCGTTGTTATGACTGTCATGTATATACACTTTAGTGTGAGTTTTCTCATCAAATGTCTTCCAAGTGGTTCAGAATCCAAGAGCATACCTGAATGCAGGGGGCTGAGAATAGCACTGGTCACCTGGAAGAGGGGCAGGAACACTGCAAAGGAATCTGGAAAAGCCTGAAAAAAAAAAACAAAAAAACGTTGCCAGCTTCATAGCTTTTCCTGGAGCCACCTCAGTAGGAGGATCCCATAAATGAAGAGGCTCACTAATATTTCCCTGCCGATCTATAACAAGTATCCAAAATTACGTTAATTTTATTATTTGGGTTTAAAAAAAATTTTCCCCAAATTACTTAACTATCAGAATCATCCAGGGTACCTGTTAAAACAGATTCCTAAAGTCCCATCTCAGGCACACTGAATCAGGGTCTCCAAGGAAGGTCCTAGAAATTCTCAAGTCTTCAGGTTGTTCTGATAATCAGGTTAAATTTGGGAAGTAGTGAGTTAATAAAATGTCTGATCATAATGCTCACTAGGTGGATTGTATAAAACAGATTTCTGGGCCATAGAACCACTGGATCAGAATATGCAGGGTCCCTCAAGAGTGCCAGGAGGTGGGTATAGTCAGTGTCTTAGCTCAGGCTGCCACAACAAAACACCATTCACTGGATAGCTTTAAAAGCAGATAGTTATTTCTCACAGTTCACAGTTCTAAGTTCAAGATCATGGAGCTGGTAAGAAAAGTTTCACTGAAGCCTTCTTCTGTTGGATTGTAGGCAGCAACCATCTCCCTGTGTGCTCATGTGACCTCTTCTGGGTTCGCCCTCGGGACAGGTAGGTTTAGGTCTCTCTAACGTCTCTTCTTAGAAGGGCACAACCCATCATGATGGTCCTACCCTCGGGACTTCTTCTAAACCTAATTACCTTCTCAAAGGACCCATCTTCAAATACCATTACATTGCAGGCTTCAACTTAGGGACTTGGGAAAAGGGGTGACACAAACATTCAGACCATTATAGTCAGTTATTTTTTAAACCCTAGTTTAGGTAATTATTTAAATGAAGCTTCTTCCAAAATTCTTAGGTTACCTGGAAAATGATAGCACATTTCAACTACCATCAGGCATTTATTCATTAGAAAGGCCTAGTTTAACTGGTAAACAGTAAAGCCCAAAACAATTAGGGCACAGGGAAAATCAGTTTTAAAGCACATTCAAAGGGAATGGGGAATTCCACCTAGGGAGGCTGATGAGGGATGGACATGAATGGTAGTCCAGCTCTTCTCCAATTTTAATGCACACCTGAATCACCTGAAGTCTGTTGTAAGCAGGTTCTGACTCAGCAGGTCTGGGTGGGGCCTGAGACTCCGCCTTCATCATGAGCTGCTGGTCCTCAGAGTAGAGGGGTAGAGCCAGCAGTTCAAGTAGCCAGACTTCTACACCTGTGGGGTATGATACAAAAGACAGGCTTTTTTAACTTAAATTTTTTGCTTGGAGTCAATGATCTAATACCACTGCAGAAGGCTGACTTCCAAATTACCACCTAGAAGAAGAGTTTCAGAAATGCCAGCCCTGAGCTCTGTTACTCTCAACTTTATTAAAAATAACTTCAGAAGCACATTAAAAGATTATACAGAGGTTTCTAAAACAACTGACTTCACAGGGTCCTCACTGCCTCTGTAATCTTTTCATAATGGCCCAGTCCGAAAGAAACACCCAATTGTTCTGCTTATTAAGTAATTAAGTCCATGCCACTTACTGAGTTTTTTTGTCCTAACATTTTAGTCGACAATTGAAAAAATTACACACATAAGCTGAAAGAAAAAAAATTTCTTATTTTTTCCTTAAATATTAGGTTGATGCAAAAGTAATTGTGGTTCTGCCATACTTTTAATGCTGAAAACCACAATTACTTTTACACCAACCTAATAACTGCAAGTATTTATTGCAATGTGTGAATCTATTGGGCGCTGCACAACTTCCCAAATTTTGGAGTTAGATTGGATACCACCACTCTCATTTCCCTTCGCACATTGCTTTTAGTGTGGTAATTGCTATTTATCACAACTGTCAAGAACCCAGCTTCAAAAATAGATGACGCTGTTGAAAGGAATGTAGTGTAATCTATTGAAGAAATGTCAGCTCTCTGAGGCCAGTAGTTTATGGGGTTTCTAACAAATATTGAATATCTTTGTCCTTCCCTGTAAAACTGAAAAATTTCTAAGGCCCCCCAAGGTACCTTGGCTCAGTTTGGGAACTGCAAGATCATATCCCTTACTTTACATTTACATTTAGTTACTTACTTTACATTTAGCTACTTTGGTAACCAATGGTTACCAAAAGCAAAGTAAGAATTCTAAAAGAACATAGGAACTTTTGAAAAGAGTAGCTACAAAAAAATACAACAAAATTCCTCTTAAATTTATTAAAGAAAAACTGGCTATTCTCTGGCTAATTAGAATAAAAGCATAACCTTCTTAATTTAACATTTTAATTCTTAAAATAAAATGTTTATAAGTTTTGAAGGAAAATTATCTAATATGTTCCCAGTAACAATATATTACTTTATCAGAAAAAAAAGAATTAACATCTAATTATTATTGTTCATTTTCTGACATTCACCTTCTATTTCCTTGACGTTAGACTTCAAATTAAACGTAAGGAATAATTCCGAGCATTCAAGCCTCACAAAAAAGAGAACCTTGATTGATTCGAAGTTTTACTTTATGTACCTACAATTTCCCAGTAGTCCTATTTCTCAATCAGAATTTGAATAATCTTTACAACTTGCATTCCCCTAAACTCATATTTAATGACTCAGTAGGTTCAGAAAGAGAAATAACAGCTGCAGCTCATCCCGCTGTGCTATTCAATAATGACAATGTTATACCACGTTAGCAATTGTGACATTAATAAAAAGAAGCCCATAGGATTAACCAGAGACAGCTGACTTTAGTCAAATGTAGGTCAGGCTTTGTTTGCTCAGAAGCTGGTAATAAATTCCCAGGTAAGTGCTCTCGTGTGTCACACATATATGTCAGGAGCATAATTTCAGCCTCACTAAATGATTCACATTTTTAAGTTTCCGTAAGACATTTTTGAATTATTGTTAATCATTTAATTTCAGTGCCAGGCCTATAGGCTCCTTAAAATTATTAACTTATGTGACATTACAGCATGTTTTTCCTTAGGCAACTCTTAAAAACACCTTGGAGGGTTTCCTGTTCACCTTCCAGATACTGAAATTCTTACTAGCAGAGGCTCAGGGGTAACTCCTAATTTATAGCATAATTACAAAGGAAATGGTGTTGATGGCTAAGAAAGCCACCTGTCATCACAAAGGTCTCATTATCACAAGAAATATCATTGAAAGCTTAACCTAAGTATTACATTCTTAATCATTTCTTATGGTGTGCTTTATACAAACAAGAAGTCCATAACCATTCTAAAATATATTGAAAAATGTAAACACCTTGGAAAACAGTTTAGCACTTTCTTTAAAAGTTAAACATACACCTGCCATGTGATCTAGCCATTGCTTTCCTAGGTACTTGTCTAAAAAAAAAAAAATAGAACCACATGTCCACAAAAAGACCTGCACAAACATATTCATAGCAACATAGCATGGCTCACAACTGGAAACAACCCAAACCATCAGGAGAATGGCTGAACAGTGGCATATTTATACACTAGAACACCACTCAGCAATAAATTACAAGAGCCATAGATCCATGCAAGAATCATGGAAGAATCTCTAAAACATTATGTTCAGCAAAAGTAGCTAGACGTAAAACAGTAGATATTGTGTCATTTAATTTACGTGAAATTCTAGGGAAGTCAAAAACAATCTATGGTGATACAAATCTGAGTGGGGTGGGGATAGACTGTTAGGAGAACAAGAGCACTTTTGGGAGTGTTTTATATCTTGTTAGGCTGATGTTATGTGCATGTATATATTTGTCAAACTCATCAAACTGTGCACTTAAGATTTGTACATTAAGATCTGCATCTAAATTGTACCTCAATAAAATATATGTGATTACTCTGTAAGCTCTTCAATTTTATACTTAAACTTTAAGTCAACTGCCTTTGTTAAATACTTATGTAACTGTAAAACATGAAGTCTTTTCAACATCAACAAAAAAGAGATGTCATCTGAAAGATACTAACTCAATATTACCAGAGTAAGGATAATAAACAGCATATTTAATGAGTTAAATAAATGGATAATTTTAATTAATTTATATTTTAATTCCTTTTACATGCAAATGGCGTAATTTGAAAGCTCTGTGTTATACATCAGAAAAATATCAATGGGCATAATCGCAATTAAGGACTTAAAGCTAATTTATATTAATGTAGAGAAGCAGCTGCAAGATGAGCTAAAAACAGTAAATGATACAAAAATAATTTGAATGTCTAATATTTACTGGAGTTAATTGACTCTTCTATCCAAACTTTGCCATTGCCACCACTATAATTCAGACCCCTGGCCCCCCTTTTTTTAAAGTAGAGCAGATTTCTAATTTGCTTTCCTAATTTTACAGTCTTACCCCTGATAAAGGCATCATAAAAATCTTACAGCACAGCCTGAGCATTTCATGCCATTCATCACAATTACAGTCAGGGTCAGCTCCCTAGCCTGGCATTCAAAACATAGTTTTGGTCTGACTACAATCTCTCCCTGGTTGTATCGACTCTCATGACCACTTTTTCCCAGCCTCCCACCAATCCACAGATCTCTACACTGGGGCAACTAGATGGCTTACCTGTTCCTACCCCTCACCCATTCCAGCCTCTGCTCAAGTGCCTCTCCATTAGAACTTTACATCCTATCTAATTCATCCCAGTTTCCAAGATTCACTTTTGTTATCACCTCCTTGTCAAGGAAATTCCCCATTTTCCTTATTCAGAGTAATCTTTCTTTCTTGGAAACACTCATCAAATTGTATGCCTAGTTCTCTTATCATAATCACCACCGTCAATCTTATACTGTGAAATGGTTTGGATTCCAACTCCAGAAAGAAACACGTAGCTTCAAAGCTTAGCTCCTCAGCTGTCAGAATTTAGGCACGTTGCTTCATCTCTCTATGCTTCTGTTTCTTCATCTGTTAAAACGTAAAATAAAAATAGCACCTCTCTTTTATGATTGTTATAAGCATGAAATTAGACAATGCACATAAAGTGCTTAGTCTGACACACATTTTTAATGCTCAATAATATTTATCCCAAAACTTACTAACTAAAAGAGAATGAATTCTCTAAATGGATGAATTATATTCTAAGAATTGAGGGAACTTGTAAATGAAAAAAATAATTGAGAAATATCAAAAGAAACCAGAAGGTTGGAGGTGGATAACTTTTGCTGCTATTTTCAAAATAGGGCATAAGTTAGGTTTTAGAAGTTGCAGAATGGTGAAACTGATGTTAAATTTGAGGCAGGAAGAGTCTGGATAAAAGGGAAAACAAAAAAGGAGAAGTAACCCAGGTACTGAAGAAAAATAAAAACACATATGCACACCAAGTCTTGTACATGAATATTATAGCAGTTTTATTCATTATTTAAAAAAACTAGAAACAAATGTCCACCAAGAGGAAATGGATAAACAAAATGTGTTATATCCCTACAACAGAATATCGCTCAGCAATACAAAGGAACATACGACTGACAGAGCCACACATGGGTGAATCTCAAAATCATTACACTGAGTAAAGGAAGACAAACACAGAATAGCACATCATGGATAATTCCATTTATATGAAAGTCTAGAAAATGCAACTAACCTATAATGACAGAAAGGAGATCAGTGGTTGCCTGGGGCATGGAGATGGAGGGAAGGAATGACTGGAAAGAACAGGAGAAAGTTGTGGAAGATGATAGAATGTTCCCTGTCTGTGTTGCAGTGATGGTTTCAGGATATATATAGAATTCTGCCAAAACTCATCAAAATGTTTGTATTCTTTATATGGGTGTGATTTGCACCCTTTTTAAAGTCAGTAAGAACCTAAAAATTAAGTAGTGCTGATTGGGACAAGTATATATTCATTAGGAAAATGTTCCATTTGTTTGACAGTTTTTCCTTCTTCAGCCACGGTTCTGGAATACAATAGCTAGGAAATAAGTAGATGCAAAGTATCTGAATCTCAGCAGAATATTTGAAGAGGTTTTTAATGATATGCTGTTGGACCTAATGAAATGTTATGGCCTGGGTACAAGGATAATGAAAGAATTGAGTCAAGATTATTCCCCTGTCATACTAGAAGATTTCTAGTGGCAAGTCACAGGGTTCTGCACTCCGTCTGTTTAAGTCTTTTATCGATCACTTGTCTGAACACCTAAGGGCACAGCCATTGCTGTGTGTTGGCTAAACATTGGTATGTTGGATGCAAGATGAGGGTCTAAATCATCTTGATAGGCTATAGCAGTAATTTAGACATAATAAGGTAAAACTTTACAAGGACAACTATTAAATAGACAAATTGAATCTAAAATTTAGCTTTCCAAGTACAAGATAGAGGAACCATGCCATACCAGCAGGACATTAGAAAAGTCAGCCTTAGCGTCACAATCACCAGTGAGCTCAGTGTCAATCAACAACGAAATATAACTCTTAAAGAAGATAACATGACCTTGGGTTGCATCAAAAAGCATGTAAGTCTTAATAGGAAGAAGATGGAAATCATGTTTTATTCTCCATAGTAAACTTACATTTAAAAATATTTCATGGAGTTTTTGACGAGATGCTCATGTGGGGGAAGATTAGAAGTGTATCAAAGGAGGAAAAAGAAGTGTGTTTTTAATCTATGAGTTCCTTAAAGACAGGGTCCATATTTTAGTCATCTCACTTTCATTAGTACCTATCTCAATTCTTGCCATAACTATAATTATTGTTCAGAAAGTAAATGGTGTTTTTATATCGATAAGACTTGAATTGCTGTCATATATGTAGTGGAAAAGTGACAAGGACTTTTTAGCCTAGACAATAAAAGACTGAAGGAGAGGGAAGGATGGGTAGTTAATCAAGGTGGATAGCACAAAATGTGCCGATGGTAAGTACAGTGAATTGTAGATGGCTGCAAATCTTCACCACTCCACTCTATCAGGAAGTGGAATTGTATGTCCAGCCCTAGAATCTGGCCTGAATCTGTGACAACTTTGAACAAAATAATGAAGAGAAAGTGATACTGTGATAGTTCCAGGTCCAGTCTTTAAGAAGACTGGAAACTTCCTCTTCCTCTTTCTTGGAACTCATCCACCATGCTAGAAGAAGCCCAAGCAGCTACAAGGACAGGTTTACCTGTGGCAGAATTAAGGCACCTGGCCAGTAAATGAGGCTGAGCTCCCTGCCAATAGTAAGCACCAACTTGCCAGCCCATGTAAATGATCCACTTGAAGTACAGCCTTATCTCCTCAAGCTACCCCAGCTGACGCCACATGAAGTTAAAATGAGCTTTCCCCACTGGGTTTTTGCAAAATCACTAGCAAACAAGATATAGTGGTTGTGTTAAGCCACTAAGTGTTGAGGTGGTTTGTTATGCAGCAAGAAGCAGTGGAAACAGTAACCATATTCAAATATATTAAGAGCTGTCGTGTGCATGGTGCCATGGATTACAATTATAACCAATATGCAGAATTAATACCAGTATGCATGACTTGTAGAGCTTCACTGAGAAACAGGCTGTAACCTTAAAGATAAAACCAGACAGAAAAGAAAGTGCCAAAGTTGTAGAGCTCATTTGGCATTACAACTGGCCTCCAGGAAGTAAGCTCAGGTTCATATTCAGATGACATCAGTTCCCGAGGGCTTCATCTGCTGGGCATTGTAGTGCTTGGGGAAGGCCGTTCAGGTTGAATAAGATCCTATCGATCCAATGTCTGGAGATAGTGGGTCAGGAAAAGGCTAGAAGGCTTTCAAGATCCTTGTTAAGATGAGATTCAGAATGGATATGAATCCCAGAGGAATCCTGGAGTAACAACACAAAACCAGAGAAAGCAAAGGTGCAAGGATTATGCACCCCAAGTCAGGGCTTGAATGGTATAGTTTGGAATGAGGGCACAGCTTAGACCTACCAGACATCAGATATGGTCTTGATTCTGCCATCTGATGGGAATGCAAATCCTAAGGTGCCATCAGGTTAGTTTAGGATTGGCTCAGAAAGCAGCCGATTGAAGAAGTGGCTAGGAAACTAGAGTGGGCTTTGTAGGCAGTGGGTGGCTCTTCAGTATCCTTGGCTGACTGGGGCTAAGACATGAGTCTTCTGAGAGGAGCTAGAGGAAAACAGATTTCAGTTTAACAGAAGGAAGAGCTTTGTTAGAGAGATGTATTCCTATGATTGCAAAAAGCTGAATTATCACCTGCCAGGAGATCTGTAGAGAAGATGTATATATCTGATAAGAATAACATCAAATAACTTTTAAAGCCCTTCCAAACTGAGATTTCCTAACACATACATAATGTGAGGGCAAACTGCTTGCACAGAGCACGTAAGTGCTCAACAAGGAATGGATGGATAGACAGGCAGAGAGGTGGACAGACAACTGGATGGAAAAACTTAAGGATGGATAATGCAGTCTGACATTTTCAAATACTCAGCACCTCCCATCCACAGACACATTAGCCACAGGAAATAAACTGAACCTCAGAAAAAAAAAATTAAAATATATTTGGACCTCTAAGAGTTTGCCAGATACTTAGTATCTTTGAGTACCCAAATATATGCTGCATTTTATGCTTATGAAAGCAATTTCTTAAGAAAATAAGAATATCATGTGAAAATGTCTTCGTTTGTTCTGACTGGTTGACTCTGAGCAAGGGTCACTGTGGACCTATACTGTCTGCAATTTGGTACATTCGGCACAGCTCAGCTTTGACAGTCAGGAGCCCAAGCTCCAGGTACAAAAGACAGTCGTGAGCAACAGAGAAGCAGTGACAAGCCAACATCCACATGTTCTATTATTTCTTCTCCCAGCAGCTTTCTCATGCCACATCGTGCTTTACATCCCTTGTACCTATTTTTTAACCTTAGCTCCTGTCACATACTCCCCAGTATGAGACATTTCTGCAGGTCTCTGATGTAGAGTATATACTGTACTTTCAATAACATGGCCAAGGTTTTAGGTAAATAAATTGTCTAACACCTTCATACACAAAGAATATCTTGCTCTCTAAGACAGAGGATAAAGCTCTGAGTTCTAGGGAGAGGTTTATAAATTCTTTGAACCACAACTCATATTCAAAAAACATTTTACAACCTAATACAGAGGATACATATAAAGTAATATTTACCATACAATGTGCCATGCATTTCAATATTTTCTATTCCATTTCATTTTTCAAGCATCCAGTGAGAACCCACCAGTTTGAATACATGACACACAATGCATGGGACTAATGGTCTAAAAGGCACAGCTTAAGGATAGTTATCAAGTAGTATTTACAGGGAGTGTAGCAGTGAACCAACTGCCCCAAAACTGTATTAACATTAGAAAGTCCTGAGCCCTCAAAACCTATAAATAATGTTTCCATTTTCTAAGAATGAAGCTAATAAGAGTTAACGCACAATGGATGAGATTAGCTAAATGTAGAAATTAATTCAAGAAAGCTGTGGGGCTGCAGGAATTTGAAAATGCTCTCAAGTCCAATCAAGATGTCCAGGATGAACAGTGTGACAGTACTCTTACTGGATTATAATTCTAACATGAGAATTTTAGATTAAAATAGACAGTTTTATTTTGCCTTGCCTGAATAAATCCTGTTAGTGGTAGGAAATGAATGCATCGGGGTAGACTGACTTCCTTGTAAGTGGGAAGTCAAAAGACAAGAATTTTTTAGTAGGTCCTCCATCTAGGGAAAAGACTACTGCAGCCCCTGAATACAAATATCCAACAGCTTGGCAACTAGGGGCCAGGAGAAAGATGGAGCCTCCAATTCTCATGACTCAATGACCTACTTGCTCCCTTTCTCTTCATCTAGATCCACTAAGTAACTTTTGATTTAAACATGTTTCCCAACTATGTTTTCCTGAAGAGGTAGGAACACAGTAACCAGCTAATATAAATTTCTTATCTGCTTGCCAGTTATATTTTTCATTGTCAATTAACAGACTGAGATCTTGATTAATATACATCAGTCTTGTGGGTTTGGTTACATGATCATTTCTACACTGAACGAAATGTCAAGGTTGTTGAAAGCAAAGAACCCAGCCTAGAATAGGGCAGTGCTTCTGGGATGATGGCACTCAAGAGAGACTGTCTGGGCATCCTGCCAGCCTGTCTCAAAGCAATCCCTCTTGAAACTCTATCACTTGACCTCTAACAAGTTATTCAGAGGTTAATAAATGACAAACCAAATAAAAATGTATTGGTTTCACAGAAAAAAGCATTGACTTAGCATTTCTTCCAGCCAGCTAGAAGGAATATTATTGAGACCCAGTCAACTTTGTTTTCACACACCAGAGTTGGCTATGATCTAATCTTTCACAGACTGAGGTTAATGTTCAGTTTTTTGTTTGTTTGGTTGGTTGGTTTTGAGATACGGTCTTGCTCTGTCACCCAGGCTGCAGTGCAGTGGCACAACCACTGCTCACTACAGCCTCGACCTCCCAGGCTCAAGCGATCTTCCCATCTTACCCTCCCAAGTAGCTGGAACTATAGGTGTGTTCCACCAGGCCCAGGTAATTTCTTTATTTTTTGTAGAAACATGTTATTTTTTGTAGAGATAGGTTGCACAGGCACGTCTTGAACTCCTGAGCTCAAGTGGTCCTCTCGCCTTGGCCTCTGGAAGTGCTGGGATTACAGGTGTTGAGCCACTGCACCCAGCAGGTTAATGAAACAATTTTTATCATAGAGTCTGATGGCCATATCACAATTTAATAATTCCAATCACCTACTGGGTCTGGCTTTTCATTGTTTCTCAAGGTCATTCATTCATGCCACATATATTTCATGGGTGCCCAGATTCAGTGGTCACAAAAAAGATAAAAGGTCTACCCCAAGGAATTCAGTCTCGAACAGAAGGATAAATTGTTATAAATCAGTGTAAGAAATGGTGTTATATTCGATATAAAGTGTTGGCATCAGGTAAGATCAACTCAACTGGAGGAAGGGAGATGAAAGATTTCACAGGGAACATGTTTGAGGTGGGTTGTTGGGGAAATCGTTTACAAAGCAGACTAGCCAAGAGCAATCACTGTGGAAAGAGAGCATCGCAGGGAGCTTAGGCTGAGTGAGGATTTGGAATACACTAAGCAGTTTGGGCTGGATTGGTCATGGTAGCTGCCATGAGTTTAAAAGGGACATTTTTGCTATTGAAGATTTGCTGTCTTTTGAGGATGAGATATTTCTCAACTCCGGGGATTTTTGCCATAGAGGGCAAATAACCGTGGTTCTCCTGGCACCCCAATGCTCGTATCACTGTGTGCAAGCAGGGGATACCCCAAAACATCATCTCCAAGGAGGATCAGGGTGAGCAGCAGCAGCAGCAGCTCCCAACCCCTGAGTCTGCAGACCCTACCCCAAGGGCGCTGGCGGGAAAGCTGTGTGTCCCAGGGAATGAAGATGGAAGGAGTGAGGACAAAGGCATGGTAAATCATCTTCCAGAGAAGATGCATGTCTGTGAAAAATGCTGTGTGAAGTTCTTTGGCATCTCTCAGTTCTTGGAACATAAGGAGAATTGCACTAAAAACCCACATGTCCGCATCATGAATGACAGTGAGAGCCCAGTGCCTTCAGAAGGCTTCCTCGGGTCTGTACCGAGCCACCAGCCACTAGATCCAAGCAGGAAGGACAGCCACAGGGAGAATGGTGGCAGTCCAGGACACATGAAGGAGAGGCTGGGTGCTGAGGCTGTGGAGTATTTAAAGACAAACACCGCCCTGCCACCCACACCCCAGGGCATAAGCTATGCACCCAAAAGCAATAGCCAACGGGTGCCCCTGCAGGCACTACAGGGCGGTGAGTCTGTGGAGCGCGAGTGCCTGGCGCCAACAGCATCCTGTCGGTGCTTGAGCAGATCCCGTGCCTGTGGCAGCTACAGCAGATCCAGGTCACCCAGCAGATCAGAGCCCAGGCGCACCAGTGGGCCTCGCTTGCCCTCCCTTTACCCAACGGCGCTGCACCCCGAAGACCTTGGGCAGTCAGGTGTCCTGCAGGTTTCTGCGGCAGTGGCTTTGCTCAGGGGGAAAGCTAAAAGCCAAGGTCTGTCTCTGGATGCCTTGAAACAAGCCACGCTACCTCACACTGACATCCCTTCTGCTTCCAGATGCATGTCCCCAGGACTGCGGCCCCCCACCCCCGCCTGCCCTGCTCTGCAGCTGGATGGGAGAGGGCATTCCTGAATGTTAGTTTCGCCTCCCCAGTGCTGCGTGTCCTCGTGCCCAGCGGGGTACTCTGCCAGCAGCCTTTCTCCATGGTGGGTTGTACTAGACCACCCAGGAACGAGAAGGGGAAGCTGCTGGACATCTCTGTGGGGGGGGAAACCCAAAGATGAGGTGGCCCTCAACAAGCATAAGTGTGGAAGTAGGCTCCCTTCCACATTTATGCCAGCCTAGCCAACCCATGACAAAGTAGGGGTTCTGGCACCTCGGTCGGACCCTCAGCATCGTCCCCAAGTGAGCCCTTTGTTAGCACCCAGCCCCGCCAGCAGGTCCAGCACGTGTGTGAGAGGAACACACTGCTAGCACACCCAGATTCATGAGCAGGTGCACACTGCAAGAAGCATGTTGAATGCAGCATTTGTGGGCAAGCCTTTACCCACAAAGGCACCTTGAAGGTCCACTCTATGACACACGGGTAAACAGTCACCTGGCCCACCGTGGGAGGAAGCCATGGAGAACACCATGGTTTTCATTAGAGAAAAAGAGTCTCAGAAACGTTTCCCAAGGATATTCTGGTCCCTTCGGTGAGTGTGGACCTGCTGTGTGGAACAAGTGCACAAGCATGCTCAAGGTGCTATGGCCACGAAGACCTCTGTGAGACCTCTGTGGTCCAGAGTGGCCATGTTCCACTCTCCCGGTTTCCCTGGGGGCCAGCTCGGTCCTGAATAAGACCACAATTTCCAAGAGGGATGGCTCCCAGTCAGTTATCTGTGCGGATGTGGAAGAACCAGGTTCTACTGACTGATTCCAAACACTGGTGTCCTCACTTGCTGGATAAAAATTAGACTGTGGTCAGTTACAGCATAGGAGGACTTCCATGGAAGGAGAAATGCAGAGTGAAATCTCTAGAATCTTCTTTAAAAAAATTTTTGCTGGACACAGTGGCTCATGCCTGTAATCTCAGCACTTTGGGAGGCCGAAGCAGGTGGATCAC
>NW_022436944.1:43140694-43174440 GCF_009761245.1 Sapajus apella
GTGCAGTGGCACAATCTCAGCTAACAGCAACCTCTACCTCCCAGGCTCAAGCTATTCTCCTGCCTCAGCCTCCCAAGTAGCTAGGATTACAGACACACGCCACTACCACCTGGCTAATTTTTGCATTTATAGTAGAGATGGGGTTTCACTATGTTAGTCAGGCTGGTCTTGAAGTCCTGACCTCAAATGATCCACGCATCTCGGCCTCCCAAAGAGCTGGGATTACAGGCATGAGCCACCGCACCTGTAAATTGACCAAGCCAAGTTTTTTCTAAAGGCAAAGTTTCAGAAAACCTGAAAGGAAGGAAAAATCACATTTTTCCTAATTATCATTTTGAGAGTGTCTTGTAATTTTTTTCATGAGTCACTGATACACAGAAAAATAAACTCTCTCTGAGCAAGATAACATCCATTCTGTTTTGATGTCAGAACATATTCAAATTGGCAATTATTGTTTAAGCTAGTATTAATTTCTTTGCTTATATATTTGCCTAGGTATGCCTCATTCTGCGAAGCATTGAAAGTGGCTTGTTCAAGTGAACAAATAAAAAACTGTTTGCTTACCATCTTCTTGAACTACTTAGTTAAGATGCAGCGTGGATGCATTTAAAAATATATTTGCATAAAATATATTTAAAATGTATTCTGAAATAATAAGAAGGCAGTCACCTAAGTTAATGTTTTCATCGACACTGCATATAATTACATGAGGGATCACCTTTCCACTTACACATTTAGAATGAAAATCATATAGCATAGGAAGTCAAGCAGCAGGTTTTATTTGTGTACTTAACAACCAGATAAGTCAATAGAAACAAAAGACCTCTTCAGAAGTTCCCAGATTAACACACTATGTAAGAGCAAATTCAGGGATATAAATTATTTCATTGCTTTTCCAAAGTTTAAAATAAAAAAGTTAGTGCTAGTAAGTATGGTAAACTGTTTTTCATTTCAATTGCATGGTTTTTTCTATACTATTTCTTGCTGTTCCATGTGTATGCCACCCCACATGTACTGTTAAGTACATGTTAAGAGCAGCTAAGCATGTACTGTTAGTGTAACAACGTTACAGCCAGGTTTACGCTTCTATAATTGAACAGGCAATGCTGTTGTCTCTGATCTCACTCATAGAAGCCGCTTCAAACCAGTTAAAGTACTCTACAAAATAATGATGAAAAGAAATGGATGAGGTTTTGAAAACAGAAATAACAAGATAATTGATTGTACTGTGCATATTCCCATATATGAGGCTATTTGAAAACCAGAGATGTTACATTTCATTCAAGGCTTTCTCCAAGTTTTAAGGTCAGAACTTCTCCCTGTTTTTAATTTATCAAAAGAGTATAGATTAAAAGTTTGAGACTTCATTTTTTATTTAAGCACTAATTCTATTATGGCATTGCAATGATTATCTTTACTTGTATGACTTATGTAAAAAGGAAAAAATTACAAATATTTCCCCTGCTCCAATATTTTTGAAAACTACTTGAGATAATTGCAACCAGATTTGCAAGGCAATGGCCAGTTAATAGTTATTAAGACAAGATTGAGGAGAAAAGCCATTTTCTTTAAGAAACAACTTTAAATAAAAAGTATTATTTTCTACGAAAAAATTATAGCAAATGTAATTGCCTATAAACAACATTAATAGTCTTAAGGTTTCAGATAAATAAGTCCTTGGACCTGTTAAATAATAACTCTCAAGATTACAGAAAAATGTTTGCTCTTCTTAATAAACACATATACTTTGACAGAAATTTAACTTTATGACAAGATGAAGAATAATATTAACTTAAATATTATGATAAATTATATATATTTTTTCTCTACCCTTTCTTATCCTCTCGCAATAAAGGGCAATGAATAAATCAGTGCTTTGCATTTTCTGAAGTCCTGTGTTAATGATTCCTTCACTTAAAGAATTCATTAAGTGACACTAAAATTATTTCAACTCTAATTTTAACCAAAGCAAAATGAAAGAATCTAGTACTTATAATAATTTATTTCTGCATTAGCAAAGATTTGTTTCATTAGTCATAAAAATTCAATTGAAAAGGGCATAGTTAAATAACCACTCTTCTCTATTTTTGATGAGTGAATAAATTTGTATAACCTTTTGAAAAGGCAACTTGAATGTATCAAGAGCCTGATATTAGTTCTCTATTGTTACATTAAACATTATCCCAAAACAAAAGGCGTTTGTTACTGTACAGTTTCAGTGGGTCAGGAATTTGGGAGCAGCTTAGCTGGGTGGTTTCAGGGTCTCTCATGAGGCTGTAGTCAATATGTTGGCCAGCATCCATTTAAAGGCTTGTCTGGCACTACAGGACATGCTTCCACAATGATGCACCTGTCTGGCTGTTGGATGGAGACCCTGGAGAAGGCTGCTGACGGACACCACTACGTGAATCTCTCCATAGGGCTGCTGGAGCATCCTCACGTGTCAACTGGCTTCCCCAGAGTAAGTGTCCCAAGGAAAAACAAGGAAGGGATCACAGCCATCTTATGATCTAGTCTCCAAAGTCACACGCCATTATTAATACTTCTGCCATAGTCTATTTTTTAGAAGTGAGACACTAAGTCCCTCTAACATTCAAGAAGAGGTAAATTAAGAGACATTTCTAGAAGGAAGAAGTATCAAACAAATCCTAGACATACTTTAAAACCATTTCTATTATAGCATTATGTGAAAAAAAGCATTATATGAAAAAGATATATTGAAAAATTTTTAAATTGTACTTTAGGTTCTGGAATAAATGTGCAAATCACACAGGATTATTGCATAGATACATACATGGCAAGGTGGTTCGCTGCCTCCATCCCCCATCACCTATATCTGGCTTTTCTCCCCATATTATCCCTACCCAACCTCCCCACCCTCCACTGTCCCTCCCTTAGCCCCTGCCTTAACAGACCCCAGTGTGTGATGCTCCCCTCCCTGTGCTTATATGTTCTCATTGTTCAATACCCACCTATAAGCGAGAACATGCAGTATTTGATTTTCTGTTCTTGTATCAGTTTTCTGAGAATGATGGTTTAATATTAAAATGTTAAAATCAGTTGCCTTTGTGTGTTAGAATTGAGAGTTAATATTGTCCTCTCTACTTTTCAATACTTCTATGCAAGGAAGCATCCTTTCCTTTCTTTCCAGCTTAAGGTATTCTTACTTGCACCTTGTATGTCATGTGCTTTTATTATAACTATTATAAAGATAATTCAAAGTTTCGTAATATTTAACAGAATTTCTCATCTCCATTTTAAAATTACTAAAATCTTGATTTTTTTAATTATAAAACCCCGGTCCAACACAACAAACAATCCTGTTCATTGCCGGTAGTGGGGAGAACTCCTACACTCTACCCTACAAGGGATTATGTCCCATTCATGACAGTCCTGTTGGATTGCTGGAAGGAGACAAGACACAGGCAGTGAGAGACATTTGCAGGCCAGGTCTCTGATTATACGAAGGTGGACTGCTGATCCCAGAAAGTAATTCCTAGCCCCAGAAGCTGGAAGCAGACCTCTGAACTAATTCAGCTCCTGTGAACTCACACTGTCACTCCTATAGTTGCCTTCTCTATCCACCTGCCTGAAGACTTTCCAGAAAACATATCTGCAAAGGACCACTCTCATGAATGGCATGCAGGGGTCTGATCAGTCAGACCCACTCTCCCTTTTCTTTCCCCTTACATACAGCTTCCACCCACCCTGTTCCATCCATATTCCCATCACAGACACTTGTAACAGACACTGTCTGTGCTGGTCCCCTGGAATCCTCCTTACTAGTTCTGAGTTCCATCCCCTCACTCCTGGGTGCTTTGTTTCTAAGGGCTTGGACCTGCAACTTGGTTCAGTGATTTCTGTGGAGCTACTGGACTACTTTGGCTGCATCCCAGAGAGCTGAAAGTTCTTAGGATTTCACATCTAACCCACTCACCGTAATTGCCCTTCCCTCCACAACACACACACAGACACACACACAGCAGTCCTTAGCCAATGACTGATAGAAGTGGGAACATGAATGCCCAGCTCTTTTGTCTCAAACCAGGACAAACTGAAACATTATTCTTTCTTGGTGTGTTCTCTTATTCTGCCCTACTTCCCCCACACTCTTTCTAATTCTCCTGGGAGCTCTTCCTTAACAGGCCCTTTGCACACATTCCTCCTTTAAGGGCTTGCCTCAGAGAACTCATGCAAACCCAGATGACCCAGTAACTAAGAAGGAATTTAGTTACCTGGGGACCAAGGATGTTAAAAGACCTTCAATGCAAAGAATATCCCATACAACAAAGAATCATCCTACCCAAAAGGGCCATAGCATCCTGAACTGAGAAATAAGTAGGCAGGGGAGTGGGGGAGGGAGGGAAGGGGGGTAAAGAATGTTCAGTTAAGACCAAAACAAGGTAAGTCCAAAGTTTGATTTGGTTAAAGAGGAGTCAGCTGATGATATTGACAGAGAGTGGCCAGAGCAAAAGAGGAAGAAATGAGGAAAGTGGTATGAATGGAAACCAAAGTACATGTTTCAAAAAGAAGGAAGTGTCAGCAGTATTTGATGCCACTGGTCACATAAGCAAGAACAGAGAACTGGCTACTGGGTTTGCTCCCTGGAAGTCATTGGTGCCCTTGACAAATGGAACTGCTGAGGAGCAGGGAGAGTGAAGTCAGATTAAAGTGGGTTCTATCTGGGTTTCAGAAGGCAAAATAAAATAAAATAGTTAAACACAGTGAGCTTCAAGTTTCTCTTCAAAGAATCAGTATGTCAGTATGTTCAGCTCTCTTATTCTTTGTTCTCCATTTTAAAGTTTAACTTTCTGGTTCTCTTTGCCCCCTTGCCTCTAGTTTCAGTAAAGAACTTTCCCACCAGTTCTAATCAGTAGTTCACATTTGTTCCCCTGGTACCTGCTTTGACCTGAGTCACCCTAGTCACCTGCTTCAACCTGAGTCACCTTTAGTTATGTGTTCCATAACTGTCCTTCCTGCCAAACTGCTCACCCTGCCACTCTGGCTCATACCTCTGCTCCCTTTAAAATAGCCAACCGGAATTAGCTTAGATTGTGCAGTCCAACCCTAGCCAATAGGGGAACAACATAGCAGTAGGGGCTACCAGCATCAAGGATAAGAACCCCTTCCCCTCCACTGTTCAGGTGTGCTCTTGCTATTGTTCCATCCATGAGATGCACCCTTCTATGGAAGTAAATTGCCTTGCTGAGAAAATTCTTTGTCTGAGCACTAGTTCTTTTTGGCAATGAGTAACAAGCATTTGTTTCTAACAAAATAAAATAAAATGGGTTGAAGATTGAAAGGATATAAAGGCAGAGGAGATAACTCATGTGTTTGCCCTTGAATAGGTGCTGAATAATGGGAGAATGACTGGAAAGGAATGTGGGAAACAGAAAAATTTTAAAGAACATGTTTATATAATGATAAAAATAATATAGTATTGAAAGAGCAGTAGATGGTACATGAAAGAGAGGAGAGAACATAACTTGAGCAGGCAAAAAGGATTGGGATCTAGATCTCTGAAAATTTAGCCACCCTTCCCTAGCACCTAGTGTTTAGAATTATAATGCCTCTGCAGCACCCCACTTATGATTTTTCTGTAGGTGAAAGAAAAGGCATCAATTCTTCATAAAGACTCACCCTCCCCAAACAACAAATTGAAAACCTTCCTGCTAAACCACAAACAAAAACTATAATAATAACACATACACATGTCCACATATACTCAGTTTTCATGCTTTATGTGGTCTTGAATAATAGGGCTGGCTGGAGAATTCAACTTTGATTTTTACAAAGCAAACTTTGCTTCTATGGCCTTCTGTGGCCTCTACGGTCGTACACTACTCAAATATTTCAAAAGAGAGACTGCTGCAAGGAAAGTAGTTAGTGGACCACCTTCAGCTGCTGCATCTTTGTGATCCACCCCTGTGTTTTCTCTGAGACCACCCTCTTTTCAGGCTACTCCCAGCCAATGACTGAGGTTAGCAGGGCTACTGGATCTGGGAGATTCCTGCCCAAAACAAGACTCCTCTAACTGGCAATCTGCACCAAAGCATCCCATCAGCCTGGTCTAGACTTTCTCTGAACTGCATTGCAGTTTGATGCTTTCCCACAAATATTCCTAACTACCTCCTCTCCTTTCACAGTGTCCAAAAGTGAGGCATGGTCTAACTAGTTCTAACTACTTCTGTGACCTCTCCCTTTATCTTTCAAAGATATTTTCTAGAATAAATCTCTTGCACTTCTAATTCTGTCTTGGTGCCTGCTTCCTGGAGGACACAAACTGACACAAATCTCTCTCTGGAGATCCAAAGTGTACCCCAAAATTGAGATCTTGTTAGCTTGTCATATCAGTCTTGATTTTACACATATATGACATTTTTCAGCCAAAGACTTGGCATCTGTAGAAATATTAAATCAAATTTTTGTACTTTCAAGTAGATGATTAATAAATTGTTGTTATTATTGGTAGCTGTGCTAGTTTTATAAATGATTGCTATAACCAGCCAAAAGATCTGGCACCAATTCATATCTGTCTGTCCCTATTGAATAAGCATAGTTCAATAGATTGTTTTTCTTGTTTGTTCTTTTCCAACAAAGAAATCACAGTGCACAATTGCCAAATGAATAGACTAGAATAATGTCATGATACATATAAGCAAATGCCACCCAGGCGCTCTGTATCAATAGGGTTCTTGATTACAAGCTATAGCTAACTGAAGCAATAGGGAATTTAATTAATCAACATCATATAGAGTGGAGGAAAGAGGACTGACAGAATCAACAAAAGACTGGGGCCTTAGGCTTGGGAATGGATAGAAAGTACCCAGCGGCTCTGAGAGTAGAGAAACAGGAAATGACTGCAATCGTTTCATGGCTGGGCAATCCTGGTCAGACTGCCACTGTTGTGGCAAGACACCTGCAACCACCTCTGACATTCACATTCGTGTGCTCAACTGGTTGGGTTCAAGTCAAAGAGATGCCATCTGCATGCACCAGGGGAAAGGAGAAAAGAGATCCAGGAAGATTGCCTTACGTGGTAGCGGAACAGGTGCTTCCACCACCAAGGCTATAAACAAAGGGGAGAAGAAATTCCTTCAAAGAAAATAAAAGAGGTTATGAAGGTGCTGAATGCTGAGAAAATCTAAATGACAAAGACAAATTTCATCACACATTTCTAGATCTGAAACCAGTCCTTTTCTGTCATTCAAAAACCACGGAAAGTTTGTTCAAAGAAAATATCAGAGCAGTAGTTCTCAACCTTGGCTGATGGAAGAATCACGTGGAAAGCCTTTAAGAATCCTAACACTTAGGCCAAAACCCAAACCAACTGAACAAGAATTTGCAGGGTGGGACCCAGGCATTGGCACCTTTTAAAGCTCCCCCAGATGATTCTAATGTGCAGCCAAAGTTGAGAAAAACTGTATTAGTAGAAAACCCAATACATAAAATATATAAAACAGAGCTACTCCCATGGGTAGTGAGGTTGGCACCTCTCCCATCCCCATTGGTCCCTAAGACATTTTTAAGGAATCCTTTTGTATCAGCACTTAAGATAGATTATTATTATTATGCATTTGTTGACTCCTTCATTTTTCTCATACTCCAAATTCAACCTGTCAGGTTGACTCAAGCTTCAAAAGATAATCAGAAACTGAGCACCTCTCTCCACCTCTCCTGCTGCCACTCTGTTCCAATCTCCCATCATCTCTTGTTTGGATTAAAGTAATAGCCTCCTAATGGGTCTCTCTGCTTCTATGCTGCCCAGATGCATGCTTTTCTCAACACAGCAGTAGGAGTAATTCTTACATAACATAAATCAGATCCTGTTCCTCCTCTGCCCAAAACCCTGAGATTTGGGTTTCACTCAGAGTAAAGGCCAAAAACCTCCATACTCTACACCAGAGGTCAGCAAAGTTTCTCAGTAAATATATCAGGCCATGTAATCCATAAGGTCTCTGTCACAACTATTCAACTCTGCAATTATAGCCAGAAAGCAGCCATAGATGATATGTAAGAGCAGCTGTGCTTCAATAGGACTTAATGTACAGAAATAGGCCAAGGGACGGGATGTGGTCCACAGGCTGTATTTGCCAATCCTTGCTACGACCAGAGCCCATCACAGTTCCAGACAGATGTCCTCCTGCCCTGCTCCTTGCTCTCTCCTTTCCAATCACACAGGCTTCCTTGGAGTTTGAGTTCCTGGGACACGCCAGGCACTCTCCTGCCTGAGAGAGTGTGTTCTATGCTCCCTCTGCCCATGATGCTTCCCTGGGCTTGCCCCTCACCTCCTTCAGGTCTGTATCCAAATCCTCCCTTCTCAGTCAGGACCAGCATGGCCACTCTAGTTCAGACAGTGCCCTGCTTCCCACTCCACCCACCCCCATAGTATCGTAAATTCCCTTGCTCTTTGCTTCTTTAGTCTTTTTTTCCATAGCACCTTTAACTTTTAAGCATATATACAATTTACTTATTTATTAAGCTGCCTGTTGTTTGTCTAAAATGTAAACTCTGCAGGGGCAGCACACCAGGGTTCATAATGGCAGAACCACTATGAAAGAGAGAATAAAGGATTTATCAACATGCCATGGGGAGAAGGTGGGACAAGCTATGCAAGCTGTTGCCTCTGCAGGTCCTCTGTCACCGAGCCTTCATTGTGGATGTCTGAACTGGGGCTGGGCACATCAAGCCTTCCCTTGCTTCCTGCCCTGGCCTCCCATAGCCTGCAGCCCTGGCTCCCATCACACTTTGCCCCATATCCTCAGCTGTGAGCCAGCCCTACTCTTTCCCACACTGAGCCTGGAAACAGTCTAAGCAGAGTCTTGGACTCCCCAGTTACCTAGGAGAGGAAGACAAATAGAGATGAGGGAATTAGGCCCAAGAAGAAGGATAATACACCATAAATACATGATCTGCCAGGTCAGGTAGCCCAAGTTTGAAATGCAACTGAGACATCTACTAAAAGTGTGACCTTGGACAAGGGTCTTAAGACCACTTAAAGTTTCTATTTCTCAACTATAAATAAGGTATAATGATTATACTTCTCCCTCTTAATAGCTTTTTGCAAATATTAAATGAGATAGGTATAAGTTAAGTGTAATTAATCTCTAAGCATAATTCTTGAGACCTGGTAAGCTGTCATAAACATTAACCATCATTATTACTATTATTATTAATAAGGCCAAAGAATAAGTAAGTGATAGAGCTAGGAATTGAATCCTTCTCTATTCATTTCATTTCTCAAAGCACATAATTATAGAAAATTAGTATATGATGGTAGACAGAACTGGTCACTAGCATGTGACTAAACATAGACAGGTTTGATTATGAGCTTACTAGGGGTGAGAAAAGTATTACCTGCCCTAGATAAGTAACACTGAGCAGTTTCTATTATTTTATTAGACTTCTCTGACAGAAAGCTCTAAAGGAAATCACTTTGTTATTAGCTTTATTTATGTGTGAGGTGAAACACATCTTATCAGTCTTTGTTGTTTTAACCAAATACATATTATTAAATCCAACGGCTCTCTTTGTGGACTCACAATAGCACACTGCTAAAAGTGTTCTGGCTGGAATTTTTCCCTCTTGCAGGAAAGTTCTAAAATTACTGTACAAAGTCATCTGTGCAATCAACGTATGCAAATTTGCAGTGACTTCCTGGAAATCTGGGTACGGGCTAAAGAGGCAGTAGTCCTTGGGATGACCCTCAATGTCAGGGCTACTTCAGGAACCTCCCTGCAGTAATAACATCCCATGAGAGTACACAGTCCCAAGGAAGGCTTTCAAATCAGCCCACAATATGTGTGTCAAATCCATCAGGTAATGAATCATTTGTGTTCCAGTGGAACTGTATTAGCACTTCCAGTTTTTCTCAATAATATGTCTGCAGTAGGTTTTTAATCTTATTTGATGGACAAATTGGCCACAGTGTTTACTGTGTGCCTCGATCTTTATGAATGTTGACAGATTCTCTTTTGATAGTTTCCAGCAGATGCTACAGGAGAGGAGATGTGTTCTTGCTCAGAGGATAAACTTAACTTACACTTTGCAAAACTTTAAGACATATTTTGAGGTTTTCTGGCAAAGAAGTAAACTCTGGAGGCAGCTAGAGCTATGAAAGGATCTGGATTACCTATTTAATGAAAAGAAAAAGAAAGAAAAAAAGCTTAGCTATGGTTCTGCAGCATTCACCAGTGGGGGTTTGCACTTCATTGTTCCAAGGTTCGGCCAAGTGTGACTTTATTCTGCCCATCCTGACAATGACCCTAAAAAGACATAAAATCCATAGCAAATTGAACATTGGACAAACAAACCTAATCTAGATGAGAGAATAACTACTCTGGGCAGGGACTGTGATAAACAGTTCACATTCATGAGCTCATTTGATTCTCATTACAACCCTGTCATGTGGGTGCTACCATTAAGCCTATTTAAAGACGAGAAAACTAATACTCAAAAGGATTAAATGTCTTCCCCAAGGCCAAACTGCAAGCAAGATGAGGAGAAGGGTGTTACCAGACTTCCTGACCCCCCCTGACTCTAGAACCCCAGCGCCCAGCCATAATTGCCCTCTTTTTTTCTGACCCTGGAACCTGCCAAAACAAATATCATATTAGGGTATTTGCCAAGTTGATGCCTCAGCTGTGAACACGCTTCTCACAGAAGACTTCTTGTTGTCATTCACAGTTCAGTGTAAATGTGTTCTACTTGAAGAGGGTTTCTCTGTCACCTGGTGTCCTCAGGGTTGTCTCAAGCAAGGGACAGGAAAGTTACCATGGTTCTCCCTCATTTCCTGTCCCTCACTGAGCACTGTGCCTGTGGGCCTCTCTAGCTGCTGCTCTCTGCACAAACAGAAGTTGTGGCCTGCACAGGAATGGTAAGGGCCCCCCAGCAGGCTTTCAAGATCCATTAGTCTGCAGGTTCACTGATGTCCTCCGAAACCAGATCATTTCCTTCTTTACACTTAGCGATCCACAGTGTCAGATTGACTCTCAAGAGTATTTGCCTCGTGGCCCTACACCAGCTGCTAGGAACAACTGAGTATGCTTGCTTCCTCCTTCACATCTAGTGGACCGATTTTCTCTTCCTATTAAGAGCAGAAAACTTCCCAGGCAGCTCCAGAAAACTCCCCTCACAGCTTATTGGCTCAAATTGGATCATGTGTCCATTACTGAATCAATCTCTTGACAAGAAAATATTTTGTGCTGATTGGGTTAGGCCCAGATTCTTAAACCAATCACTGGCAAGGTGGATGGTGTTACTGGGCGATGTTAATCAGGACCAAGCTGGTGCCTGGGTCCCTCAGCCTTCCCTGAGACACATAGACACTTAGGAATTGATTTCTTTAGGAAGGAACAAGAGGAAAATGAATGTCAATAGGCCATCGAGGCCTCCACTGCATTTAATAACTTCCAGTCTGTTTTAAGACTTTCCTAGGTCCTAGGCATTCTTATTTGCATAGATAAACAACTATACCTTCTCAGTACCCCCAACCCTGACCCCAATCAAAAATCTCATGTACAGGTGTAACTTATATCATAGAATCTATTACTATCTAATATATGCTTGTTTGATAGTTTATTCACTTAGTCTGTTTTCTCCACTAGGATATAAGCTCCAAGAGAATAAGGATATTGTCTGCCCCATGTATCGCTATTACCTTCACCGATAAAATAATGCCTGGAATGCAGTAAATGGTAAATAAATATATGCTGATCGAATGCATGAACTGAAAAAAATTAATAAATCAATGAATAATGACTTTTACTACATAAAGCCGGGAGGTAAGGAAGGTATTTAGGGCCACTAATGAGGGGATCCTGTAGTCCCTGGAAATGCTGAGTGAGAGTGAGAAACTGAGAAAGGGCTAAGGGGAAAGGAATCCTGCTGCCCAGGTCTCCTGGGTCCCAAGCTGCAGGTTGAGCAAAATGCTACCAAGTAGTCTCATTCCTGTTGGATATTCCTGATGGGGTGTGGCTGGAGTTAGGGTGGGGCCCCTCTTTATGGGAGGAGGTAGCTATTTAAGAAGCTGAACAGACAAGCCAAGGGAATAATCCTGGAGCAATGGGAACCCATACCCCAGAGTGGATGCAAAAGCCTCAGGCACGTAGCCACATCCTAGTCATATATGTCCTCAGAACACTTTATCTCCTAAAGATGGTGGATTTCAGGTAGGCCTAGAAGATTTGCCAGAGAAATTCAAACACATAATGCAGATTCCACTGGCCTAAACAAACTGAGCACTGTAGATGCACAGGACCTAACGGATTAATTACATTCAACACACTAACCATTTCAGACACACTGGCCTCTCTAGACAGAATGATCACATTCAAAATATGGACCTATTGGGATGACATGTGAGCTAGTGCTGATACACTGACCACTCTAGGCATACTGATTATTTGGACAGCAGCAGCAGCTTCCAAGTCTCTAAACATGGGAGCATTAGAGGTAAAAACCTGTTTCAAAGTGGGAACTAAATGAATTGTGAAACGTAGTATGTGCACCATTGTTACACAGATGATAATGTGATTCGGTTGTCAGATCTGCCACTGTTGCACTAACCACCCTGCAATTCTGACTGTTTTAGATACATGTCAAGGCTGACTCAGTGCATATTTCCTGCTCACTGTTATTACTCTGGGTACAATGCTTTACTTGTGTGGACTTTGGTCCCCAAAACAATGGGCCATTGCTGGCCTCTTGCACACTCCCCCAGCCTCAGCATTTTCTAAGACATTGCCCTCCAGATAAGTAGAATAATTGGTGTCACTAGGTGGATAGGGAGCAGAGAACTCTGCCTTAAAAAGCAGTACCTACGCAGTAGAAGAGCTGCTTAGAATAATGATCAGTACAATCCTCGCCTTCAAAGAGGCAAATAAGTGGATGGTATGAATCTTCTCCCCAACTTTCTAGTGGACATGTGGAGGCTATTTCTGCTGGCATAGCATGGAAGAGCCATCTATTATATTTTTTAAGCAAATCCATTATATCTTCAAGATTCTGGCAATAGGTTGAATAACAGCCCCAGCTTTTAATGCTAATTTTCTTTTTGCTTCACAGGAATTGTGGAAGGCCTTTGGTATGGGCTACATGAAAATTCACTAGCCTTCCGAAGCTGAACTGTTTGATGTAAGCACATAAATTCTAAAGTATTCACATCTTTTAATTTTCAGAGGTATGTTCTCTATTTATCTTCAAGGTCTTTATCCTTTTCTTTTAATATGCCTCATATTTGGTTCTCTTTCTCCTGAGCCTTTCTTTTTGTTGTTGTTGTTAATTGAGGTATAACTTCAATACAGTAAAGTACAACCAGCTTAACAGTAAGATTCAATGAATTTTAACATATGCATAACCACCACCTAGATCAAGATATAGAATATCCTTTCACTGGAAAAGTCTCCTTTGTGTTCCTTCTGCTAATATCCCCTCCCTCAAAGGTAATCATTACTGTAACTTCTAACACCATAAATGAATTTTGGTCCTAATGCTCTTTCTTAAATTTTTTTTCAGGATAAAGTGCCCCAGAATTCAGAGCACTGCATTCTGCACGCTTTGACTTCTTGTCATAGAAAGTGAAAAGAGAGGGCCCAATGGTGACAAAGAGAGATAGAACAGAGGAAGCTACAGGCACTGGTGACTCTCGTCATTTAGGATTGTGGCTCTAACCTGGCAGCTGCCTTGTTCCTCAATAAGTATGTGGCAATTTCTAGAGACATTTTTGGTTGTCACAACTGGGGGAGGCTGCAGAGTACTACTATCATCTAGTGAGGAGAAATCAGGATGATACTCAATATCCCCTATAACAAAGAATTATCGAGTCCCAAATGTCAATAATGTCAATGTTGAGAAATCCTGATTAAGAAGATAGCTGCCTTTAAACAGGGGCTGACTTAAGATCTTATTCTATTATTTTTGAGCCTCAATTAGATGTAAAAAGTGGGCAAATGGTGTGTAGTCCAAGGATAGGATTCTCAATGCATCTTCATCAAGGATAGTGACTCTAAATTTCACCCAAAGTGTGACTCGCAGTCTTTCCATTTGTTCCTTCCTCTGTTACCAGTTTGGGTCTTTTCTGAGCACACTGGGAAAAAGGGTACCACATCCAGTTAGCCTATTATAATTACCCATCAGTCCTTATGTGTAATTTTTATATTAAAATGCAGTGAAAATCAACATTATTATTTTAAATGAAATGCTTTTATGACTAAG
Source organism: Sapajus apella (assembly GCF_009761245.1). Lineage (NCBI taxonomy): Eukaryota > Metazoa > Chordata > Mammalia > Primates > Cebidae > Sapajus > Sapajus apella. The sequence continues at coordinate 43,154,909 of NW_022436944.1, forward strand.
AAATAGCGAGTAATTTTGCCTGATGGGAATTCTAGGGGAGTAGATGAAATTGAGCACGTTGTTTTCTTGACTGTCAACCTTAGCTTTTTATAAGGAAAGGTTGTTAGGAAGGTTCTTTTTTAACTGTGTTTTATTGATCAGGTTCCCAGGGAAATTTGCTAGCACTGCAATGTAGGTCAGACTCACAATTTATAAGTAACCACTGATGCTTTTTCCCTCTAAAATAACAAATGCTGCAATCAAAGGCGCTGCATTCTAATTCCCCCTCCTGGATTTTAACAGCATCTCTCAAGTCTCATTTTCAATAAAGTATAAATTGTACAAGTATAAGAGAAGAACAATTAGAAAAGCCTCATGGAACCAATGACAGTTTTGTTTTATGTCCATTTAGTTTAATCAGACAATAAAATTTTTACAGGAAAACATTCATATTCTTTCTCACTCACCCCACAAATTATTTATAAAATATATCTCCTTTATCAGTCATCATTATGAAGTCAGGTATTTTATGTAAGTAAACTTCCAGGTAAATGAAACTTACCCTTTTAAGGAGGAAAAATTTTCTTCTTTGTTTTTAAGCATGAAATTTTCTCCTACCTCTGCCAACAAAAAATCTATTCATACTTTAAGACCCCTTCTGTTCCTTCACGAGAAGTTTCCCTTATTGACCTAATCAGAAAGAATCTCTTCCTACTAGAATTTCTGCTGTATTTTAATCATGTTTCCATTTCACTTATGTCAAGGATCACTTCAAGAATGTATAAAGAAAATAAATGAGTTTGTGCTCTCAGAGAGATAAACTATCAAACCAACACATCATGGGCAAAAAATGGAGATAGAGAAAGACATTTTTAAAAAGATTAAATGAGTTAATGTATTTAAAGTACTTGGAACTCTGCCTGGCATATCATAAGCCCTAAATAAACATTACCATAATTATTGATTTTATTGTTGGCATTAAATAATGTGGATTGCTTCTAGAGAATAATCCTTGATTATAGTGGAAAATAATATGCCTATTAGATGGAGGATTTTTTCATCATTGAAAATCCGGAAAAGAGAGAATGCTAGAGGAATATATTGGATGGATCCATCCCAGCACTGTCCAAGAGGAAAGATGTCTTTGCTAGGAGACATCCTGTCGAACCAAGGGCAGGTATATTCCATACTGTGGGGGTGGTGATTCCTGTAACCCAGCTCTCACCTCTTCTTCTCATTCTATACTCATCCATCTAGATTATAAATTGGTTTTCCCAGTTCAGAGGCTTCATAGAAAGTACATGAAAAGTGGACTGCCATGCGGATATTTTAAATTTTCTTTTTAATTAAAAACTAGATTTGTTGGCATTCAAATGTTAAATTGACTTTTGGTGTGGTGTATACATGGACAGAAGGTGAGAGCGGGTGGGCATGTCTGGACCCACAGGCATGTTTTATCTCCTGTACATTAATAAACTGGTTTTACACTTTGGGCTCTGTAAGTTTGGTCATTGTATACTTTGGGCTTTGTGAGTTTGTCTGTTCCCAAAAAATGAATTCACTCAGTGAGCCAACAAGTTGTGTTTATTAGCTTGCCCATTTTGCTGGATAAAAAATTATCATGACATCCTGGAAATAGGATAATACCCCTTCTCTTTGCCAAGCACTATAAGCTATTACTTCTACGAGGTTAGCTACTTTTAAGGTATTACGTTTATTGCCTTATATTACAACATTTTATTGTTAACTCCATTGAGTGTAATAATTATTCATTCTTTCCATCTCCCATGGTTTTTAATATATGAAGAGTTAATGGATATTTTTATACATTCTTAGTGAGCATGCTGATTGGGGAAAATATTTGTAGAAAGATTAGGCAGTATTTACCAAGATTTAATATGCACATACACTCTGGCCAATTCCACATCTCAAAATCTACTTAGAGAAAAACCTGTAAGTGTATGCAAGTAGATGTGTATACAAATGTGATTTAACATTGCTTATAATCACAAAAAAAAATTGTAACTATCTATGTGTCCATCAGTAAAATAAACAACCAATAATATATACATTCTGCGATATGTTAATTTGCAATTCAATAGAATGAGAGAATTCTAATGTCCTAGCATGGAACTATGTCTAACCATAGTGTTGGGGGGGAACAAATAACACACATAGACACACACACACACACACAAACACACACCAAAATATAGATTGTATGAGACTATTTATGTAGACAGAAAAATTATGAAAAAAATCAACATATTATATATCTTCTCTGGGTACATGTACACTTAGGTACATGCTTAGAAAAGTTTGGGGAGATACATTCCACATTGATAACTGGATAGCCCTATTGGGAGAAAAAGGTATATCTGAATTTGGGGTTATAGATTTATTTGTAATGTTTTAACTTTTTAACAACAAGAATGTATTCATGTATTATTTATATGTTATAGCTGAGTTTTCTAAAGGAAAATTCCAAATATTCAATGGCACAAGAGAAGGCTTAAATAAATGGAGAGACATCATAGACCTAGATGAAAAAAACTCAACCTGGCAAGATGTCAATGCCACTCAAATTAATTTGTAAAGTTAAAGTAATCAAAATCCTAGCTCCTTTTCGAAAATTCACAAAATACTCACATGAGGAAACAGTTAAAATTGTTCCAAACAAATGAAGCATAAGAGTAACAGTACTGTCAGAAATTAAAATGTAATATAAAACAGAATGTTTACAGTGTGATTTAAAAAAACATAGAAACATTTTAAAAATCCAAAAAATAAAGGGCAAAAATTCTCTATTAGGAAAGAAAATTCCTGGTGTATATTAAAGAATTATATTGACATGAAAGAGATTTTTTAAAATAAATTTTACTTTAATGATTAAGTTTAAATAAATGCTATAATTAAAATCAAAAGAAGCTAGGCACTGTAGTACACCTATAATCCAGCACTTTGGGAGTCTGAGGCAGGCAGATAGCTTGAGCTCAGGAGTTCAAGACCAGCCTCAGCAACATGGCAAAAACCCATTTCTACAAAAAATACAAAAATCAGCCAGGTGTGGTGGAGTGCACCTGTAGTCCAAGCTACTTGAGAGGCTGAAGTGGGAGGATCTCTAGAGCCCAGGAGGTCAAGGCTGCAGTGAGCCGAGATTGTGCCACTGCACTCCAGTCTGGGCAACACAGTGAGACCCTGTCTCAAAATAAAATAAAAAGAAGATAAAATTAATGTTTTTTAAGCTAATGCCTGTTTGTCTTTTACTTTTTAATGAAGTTTAGCATGTATTTAGAAGATTTAAAGATCATTAAGTATATAGCTTGAAAAATTATGACAAAGTGAAGAAATCCAGATTAAGGAACAGAACGTTACCAACTCTCAGAAATTTCCCTCCTGCCCCTTTGCAATCACCACCCTCATGACTCCTCCAAATTAGCCACTATCATAACTTCTAACACCACAACTTAGTTTTGTCTTTTTTGAACTTTATAAAAATAGGGATCACATATTTCACTTTGTGCCTTATTTATTCATTTAGCATATGTCTTTGAGATTCATTCATGTTGTTACCTGAATCATATAGTTCATTTTCCATTGCTGTGTAGTATTCTACTGCATACATATACTACCTGCTATAGACTGAATGTCCATGCCTCCCAAAATGTATATGTTGTGATATTAGAAGGTGGGACCTTTGGGAAATGATTAGGTCATGAGGGCGGAACCCTGATAATAGAATCAGTGCCCTTATAGAAGAGATTTCAGAGACCTTCCTTGCTCCTTCAGCCAGGTAGGGATATAGTGAGAAGAAATCTATGAATCAGGAAATGGGACCCCCTAGACACCGAATCCATTAGCAACTTGATCTTGGACTTCCCAGTCTCCAAAACTGAGAGAAGCAAACGTTTGTTCTTAAAGCCACACAATCTAGGTATTTTTTTAATAGGAGCTAAAACTAAGACACATCATTATTTGCCCATTTGCCATGCATTGTTCATGCATCCCTCTTATTCATGCATTTGCCATGCACTGTTGCTGGATCTGCCTATTAATGTATGATAGAGAAACAGACATTCTCAAACACTGGTAGTAGGTGGTTCGACCACTTTGGGAAATGCTTTGGCCTTATCTATCAAAGCTGAACTCAGCATTCCTTGTGATCCAGCAATTTTGTTGCAGGTATGTACCCAAAAGAAATGCATTCACTTGCTTACCAAAATGAAGCTACAAAAGGATTCATAACAACATCATTTCTGTTTTATTTTTATTATGTGAACACGGCAGTTACTACACCTGTCATACGAGTTTGAGATAAATAGGATAATGAATATGTTTATATTTAGGAACACTGCTGGAGAAGCTGTGAAACAAAGTTCTTTACATGCTATGTGATTTAGCTAAATAAAATCATGACTAGAAATGAACCTAAATATTAAACTTCAGCCCACTGAAAATAATACTGTGTACAGGACTGCTGTCTCCCAATCTTACTATTGTGCCGTTTTATTAAAAGAGCTACACACCAACCAGCTTATAGTCTTTACATAGCCCTTGGACCTAAGATTTTATTTCATTATGAGCTTAAGGATCACAGTGAATTTTCCATTTAATAATTAGCTTCACTAATGATTGAATTGTCATCTTAAATTACTGCTAACTGAACCTGAAATTCACTTCATTAACTTTAAAAATATAAGGCCACAGCTAAATTGAATTAAAAATGTCAGCAGCTAAAATAACAAGGAAGAAAGATACTCACTCTATGATTTTCAAACCTCCTATTCCACAGAAGATTATTTTAAAGACAGAGAAATTATTCCATATGTTATGTATGCTAAAACAAAAATTTAGAGAAGGTCCTTATTTAAAGATACTCTTAATCAAATCACAAATTAAGCACCAACATAATCTATGAGCATAGAGAAATTATTTCTGAATATTTAAAGCAGTATGATGTAAAGACATTTCTTATTTAAATAAGCTAAAACTTCAAGGATATGACAAAAGCTAGTTTTACAAATTTATAAGTAATAGCAAAATAATTAAAATTACTTGAAGATGGCAACTTATCAAAATAAAATTATGATGTACATTGTTCTGGTTTTAAGACTTTGAAAATTAATGTAAACATTCCTCCAAAATCAGCAATTCCACTCCTCTTAAAAGAAACCTTCACTCAAGAAAAATCAAAACATATGTTTACACAAAGACTTATATAAGAATGTCAAAAGCAGCTTTATTTATAATGGCCAAAAGTAGAAATAACTCATGTGTCCATCAACTGATGAATAATAATCAAACTGTGGTACCTCCATACAATGGAATACAATTCAGCAATAAAAAGCAGTGAGGTAGTGATACATACTAAACTGTGGAGGACTTTCAAAAACACAATAACAAAAAGGACCTGGACATGAACAAACAGATACTGTATTATTCTAGACGTCTATATATAATTTATATAAATTTATATAAAGTGTCTAGAAAAATGTCTAGAAAAGGCAAATTTGTATACAGCAAGTAGCTTTGTGGTGGTTGCCTAGGCTAGCGATGGGAAAGGAAGATGACGGCTAATGGTCACTTTCTTATTGGTGTGACGGGAATTTCTAAAATCAGAATGTGGTGATGGTTGCACAATCCTGTAAATATGCTAAAAGTCATTAAATTAGTCACTTAAACTGAGTGAAAGTTACGGTGTGTGAATTAAGCTCAATAAAGTCATTTTTAAAAATAAGATTGAATTCTGCAAATGAGCTAGGCTACTGCACATTAGTTGTAGCTTAACATCAGTGCACATGGTTTCTTTCTGTTTGTCCTCAAAAATTCTAACGTTGAATTATCTGCATTTCCAGAAATTAGATCTCACTATGCAAAAAAAAAATACTAAAACATGTTTCAAAATTTAAATACATTCTATTAGCTAATATAGAAGGGAATCCAGGAAGTATATATAAACTAATATAACTTTAAAATATATATATCCATGGGAAACAGAGTTGTTTATGAGGATTTTTCTTAATTTACCTTCTTTTACACCCTCACAAAGTTCCTTGTTTATCCAGGATCCAGAGAAATTTTTTTAAACCTAGAGCAGATTTTATCACTACTGTTGAAAGCTTCCAGCAGTGAGAATAATCTATATTTCACTCTCCCACAGTCTGAAAGGTCCTCTATGTTCTCACCTTTGCCTGCCTCTCTGGACCCACTTCACAACATGTTTCTCATCCCTAAATATAAACATCAGCCACACTGGCCTTGTTGCCGTCCTTCCAAAAACCCCAGGCTTATTTCAGCCTCGGAGCCTTTGCACTGGCTCTGCCTTAAAAGTCAATGAAGTATAGTGGTTAAGTGTGCAGACTCTGGCTTCATACTGCCTGGCTTTCTGCCTGTGTTTCAATATCAGCTATGATACTTTCAGTGAGTTACTTAATTCTCCTGTGCCTAGTTTCCTTATCTGTATCATGGGAATAATAACCATATCTATATCATTCAGTTGTTAGAGGATTCAATTAACTAATGTTTGAAAAGTGCTTAGAGCTTTGATACAAAACTTCTTAAAGTATCTGCCCGAAATGATCTTTCCCCTCATCTCTTCAGAGGAGGCCTCCTATCATTCCAGAATTAGTTTAAACATCCTCACGGCCAGCTCCTCATTAATTCTCAACTCCATTCATTCAATACATAGTTATTAAACGTTTGCTTTGTGCCAGGAGCTGTTTTTGAGTGCTGAGCAAATATGAAGAAAACAAGCAGAGATTCTTGCCCTCGTGGAGCTGACTTTCAAGTGCGGTAGGACAGAAGACAAATAACAGTCATACAAATATACCGTGTCAGAAGCAATCTGTGCTGAGGAAGACAGGAAATGGAGAGCAGAGTAAGGTGGGTGGGGGGTGCAGGAGAGGGGCTGAGAAGGACTAATTTGCATCATTACATGGGGCGGTCAGGGACACTGAGAAGTGGCATATAAGCAGAGATGAAGGAGGCAAAGGAGTTAGTCAGAGGTGATGGGCAGGAGGAGTACTCCATGCAGTGGAAACAGCCAGAGTGGAGGCCCAGAAGCCAGGCCCCCAAGGTCGGAGTGTGCCCTGCCTGTCTGAGGGCCGCAAGGGGCAACTGGGCTGCATGAAGGGACAGAGAAGAGGAAAAGGTTAGTTCTAAAAAGGGAGCTGTGCTCAGAGAGGTATAAAGGGCATCAGGTAGACGGGTAGATTAAATGAGGCCCCCAGGGCCATTTCAGCTCTTTGCCTTCTTATCACAGTGACATAGTGTGGGGTGGCAGATAGACACTAAGAGGACACCCAATTATCCCCACTGACCCACTGAAATTGTGAGATAACAAACTCGTGTTGTTTTAAGCCACTACTTGTAGTAATTTATTACCCAGCAAACGATAATGAACAGGGAGAGTGAAGTGATCTGATTTGTTTTATAAGGAGTGCTCAAGAGAGCAACCATTGAATCAAGGAGTCCAGGCCAGAAGCCAGTCAAGAGATGATGGTGACTTAGACTGGGATAGGATGTGGGATTATGAGAAGCAGTCATATCTTCTCTTTCTCATAAAATTTCTACCTAAAACTTGCATACTTTTTAACTTATTTGCTATAACTTCTTCCATTCCCCAACCCACCCCTGAAACAATCAAAGTCCTATGAGCACGGGCACCTCGTTCATCTTTTGCATTATTTTAACCATTGCACCTAACACACATAGTGTGTGGTAAATAAAATTTTGTAGAATGAGTGAATGGAAGTGTGAATTTGTGAATGAATGAATAATAAATGAGTAAATAAATGAAAATCAGTCCAAATTCACTTTCTATTCTTTATGCAATACGCATAAGATTTTTAACTTATGATATATGGAATATTTCAAATTAATGAAAAAGGCTTTATTTTAATAGCTGTTGCTGGAAGAGCTAACAATTTAGAATAAAAATTAAATTAGATACTTTATACACTTAAAGAGATAGCAGTAGCTTAAAGAGTTTAATATTTAAAAATAAATCCTAAAAGAACAAAAAGAAAATATAACAACAGCTTCAATATGGGAAAAGAACTCTCCAAAGGCAAAATTACTTTAAAAAGACTGATAGATTTGATAACAAAAAAATTCTTAACTTCTGTGAAGCAAAATCATTATAAACAAAAGTTAAAGCCTAACAAACTTACGAAAAATGTAACTACATAGGGACAATGGAATAATGCCCTTCAAGTATAAAGGACATTTACAAATAAATAAAGGAAAAATCCTCCATAGAAAAACTTGACTAATGCATAGGAGGAAATAATTTATTAGAAGGACATATAGATGTTCAAAAAACATAAGAAGTGTCCAACTTTATCAGAAATTAAACATATGCAAATTAAAGTACAATAAAATAATACTTTTCAACTATCAAACAGATACTGATTTCTTTTCACGCTAATACCCATATTGGCCAAGTCACTGGTTAATGAACATCATTATTCATTTGGCTCACGTTAGTATTAATTGATACATTTCAAGGAGTGATCCAGTAGTATGCAGCAAATACCTTTAAAATGTCCATGCCATTGACCACCTAATTTTACTTATTTTAAAAAAATGATCTCAGATACACATACAAAGATTCATGTCTATACAATGGAATACAAGACAGACATAAAAATGTCATCATTGGGCTGGGCGTGGTGGCTCACGCTGGTAATCCCAGCACTTTGGGAGGCAGAGGTGGGTGGATCACCTGAGGTCAGGAGTTTTAGACCAGGCTGGCCAACACAGCGAAACCCCATCTCTACTAAAAATACAAAAATTAGCCTGGCGTGGTGGCATATACCTGTAATCCCAGATATCCAGGAGGCTGAGGCAGGAGAATCTCTGGAATCTAGGGAGCAGAGGCTGCAGTGAGCCAAGATTCCATCACCGCACTCCAGCCTGGGAACAGAGCAAGACTCTATATCAAAAAAAAAAAAAAAGTTATCATTGTAGGACAGATAGTAAGTGTATTGAAAACTGTGCTCCATACAGTACATTGCCAAATGGAAAAACAGTTATAAAGCAGATTATATGGAATTATCTATTTTTAAATATACATATATAATTTTTATTGTGTGGTGGTTATATAAATATATACATGTGATAAAATGACATAAAACTATATATACTCATTGCACCAATGTCAATTTCCTGGCCTCTGATGACATAGAACTATATACACTCATTGTACCAATGTCAATTTCCTGGCTTCTGACATTGTACTTCAGTTATGTAAAATATAACCATTGGGTATAACTGGGTGAAATGTGTAAGATTTGACTAGTTTTATTTTCATCACGCTTTTAAACTTTTGTTCAATGAACAAATATTTTTATAAGAAATTACTGAATAATGTAAAAACCTAAAGATGTCCCAGTAATTAAAATCTTTTTGAGTATATATCTATGTGTGTGTGTTATAAGATACACATATGAGGAAAGATGGACGGATGGATAGATGATAGACCCATTTATAAAACTTATATATTAAAATGAATTATCACAAAAATGCACAAGTTGGATATGTGAGGAAAAGACAGAGCTTTTGTGTTAATTAGTGGTAAGCTACTACATCTTTAAATTGCGTTAATAATCAGTTCTTTACATTAAATCACATTTTTATAATTGTGTATGTATTTTAGTGTGATCAATTACAAATATAGATGTCAACATTAACAAATATAAAACAGCCTTGTTTTTCCTTCTCTCCTCTCCCATCACTGCAATGTCTTTCAGCTCTTTCCTTTTCCTTGCCTTCAAGAGTTGTAATGAAAACAGTTTGAAATGGAAAAAGAACTGGAATTTGAATCTGATTTCTTCTATTTAGCATCTGTGGTCAGAGGCAAATCTCTTATCATCTCTGAGTCTCGGTTAACTCCTCCGTAAATGGGAATCCTAATTAAGCCACTTACCGAGTAGTTGGGAGCATTAACTGAGAAGACATATGCAAAGTAACACGGACTCATAGGTTCCCCACACATGTGAGTTTACTCCTTTTTCTTTCTGTTTACTTCCCATTCCTTGACCCCTCCTATTCTCAAGACTTTGAAATTCTCATTTTCTGAGAAAACACAAGGGGTTTTTTTTTGTAAGTTGTGCAGACTGGGACACTAATTTTCTCAGCAACGTCACATTTTAAGAACTAGGCATCACTAAGAGCTTTTTTCTTTTGTGGGGGTGAAGGGGCATGGGGGAGAACAGAGACTAATATTTTTTTGGCACCACTCACAGTCCAGTGCTGTATGGAGCACAGCCTCTCCCAGTCATAGCAGTTGTTGGATATCTAGTTTTACTGAATCCACCAAGAGTACACTTCTCAGGAAAAACTCCTCAGAACACTAAAGAAAGGTAAGAGCAATTCTATTCTCAAGGCACTATTTCTTCTCCATGTCATTTTTAATGCTGCTGAATGCCATTATGCAATGATTTTAGTAGAAGACGGCTTTTCAAAATGGCATATTTTTTCGCCTATCCCCAAGATTTCATCTTATATTTCAAATGGCCTCGTTTCAAGCTGTTATGTCAGTCAGGCTAACACATGGTCACAGACTTAGCAATTTAGGGGTGAGGGAGGGGCAGGGGGAGATGATAGGGCTTGATTTGCCACTATGATATAGCACAGCCCTTAAATCTGTAGGGTTCCTTCACGTCCTGGCTTCACCTCCTCTGTTGCTCCACATCCACACATATTCAGCATTTCACGTTCATGTCATCCAGTCCTTGTTTCCAGCTCACTATCACAACCCTCAGGGCAGTCCACTGTGGTCTTTCCCATCATTCAAATAAATAACAAAATCGTCTGCTGCAAAAACAGCAATAAGTGAAAAATGCAAACCTGCCTGTCCTGCGTGTGACTCACGGTGCAGCAAGCAGAAGAATCTTCAGTGTGCTAGTCTCATTACATAATAACCCCTCTGGTTCTGGGCTGCAGGAGCCCTTCCAATTTATCTCAGTGTCTGGGTTGTTCATCTTTTTTTCTTTGCCATTCTGGCCTTCAGCCTGATCTATTCTCTGTTAGCTCTAATCTAAGTAAATAGAATAGATTCTGCAGAGTCAAGCAGGTAAGCCTGATTTTTAAATGTGCACATACTTAGGTAGAATATTCTAATGAAGAACCCTGAGTAATACAACCTTCAAGTCATCACAATGCATTCTCATAATCTAAGAGTGATAAAAATATGTGGAGAACTTCAGATAATATGAGTACTAATAAAATGTATACTTGAAAGAAAGATGTTTATGAAACACTGTCAGAGAAAACAAGCAACCTATAAAACAGTATGTATAGTATGATCCTCTTTTTGCAAAAGAAAAAATATATGTATATATTTATATGTCAAGAAAACTGAAAGGATATTATCAAAATATTAATAGTGTAAGTAATCTTCATGAGAAGAACTCACCTGTGATTTTTATTTAATTCATTTTGCTTCTCAATACTTTCTGTGGTTTCTACCATGAACACATATTCCTTTTGCAATATGAAACAAATAATAAATATTATTTTAAGGAATGCATACTCAAGGATGAACTTTCAGAATAATTAGGGGTTGCTAATGACTGAAAACTATGTTAGCAATTAATAAAATGTTATTCCAGGGACCCGCCTTTACAGTGGCTCTTGAATCTTCATGATACCACTGGAATATTCACCTATTGTTATACAGCCCTCAAAAACTAAACATATACAAATAGGTTATGTTGTTAATAATCGTGACTCAGAAAAAATGAATCTCAGCATGTAATGCATGCCACTAAAAGGCAGTAGTTAAACAAACTATCAATCTACATATAAAATTATCCCCACTATTTTGAGAATACTGGTACTTTTTTAAACTGATGTCTATATTGGCTTGGCATTTGAGCAGCTAGTTCTTCCTTGTATCAGTTAAAACTACATTACAGCCGCCAGCACATATAACAAACAATAACATTAATAAAGAAGTTTAACCAAGCATTAGTTAATTTAGTACTATAGACTGAATGTTTATGTCCTCCTAAAATTTATATGTTGAATTCCTAACACCCAATGTGACATATTAGGAGGTGGAGGCTTTGAAAGGTAATTAGGTCATGAGGATGGACCCCTCATGAATGAGATTAACGCCCTTATTGGAAGAGGTCAGAGAGCTACCTAGCTACCTTTCCACCAGGTGAGGATACAATGAGAAGTTGGCAGTCTGCGGCCCAGAAGAGAGTCCTCACCAGGACCTGATCATGCTGACACCCTGATATCAGACATCAAGGCCTCCAGAATCATAAGAAATAAGGTCCTGTTGTTTATAAGCCACCCAGTCTATGGTACTTTGTTATAGAAGCCTAAGCTGACTAAGACATTTAGCAATATTGCAATTTCAGACAAATTTCCCCCTTTTTTAAATAAAGAAAATAAAAGTATAAATTTTTTAGGAAGTTTCAAAGCTCACTAGTTAAATTCAAACTTCTTCCATTTATTTTTAAAAGGTTGTACCATTACAGTCATGATAATTTACCCACCTCACATCAATTCCTTCCCTGCTAGGATAATTCTTTAGAAACGTTTGTCTGTGTTTTTTTCTTTTCATTAATTATTCAGCATTGTGTCTGGTTTTGCTTCAAATGTTGGAGACAAAACTTTTAAGTGCTCTTAGAATTTACTTATTTTCCTTCTAAAGTGTTTAGAATAAAATATCCAGAATAATATAATCTGTTAAACATTAATTGGTTATTAGAAATTCAACATCCCTTGATTGTACCATTTCTAGAGTTCATCAGTCCATGCTCTCTCCTTGTACGTTGTTGGTTCTCAAAATTTTTGGTTTTGGGATCTCTTTATACTTATTAAAATTACATAGAGGCTTGGGGTGAATAGTAGATAGAAAGCAGAACTAACTTGCAGCTCCCACTCAGACAAAGAGAAAAGCGTGTGGAGACTCACACTATAAACTTTTGCTCCAAGAACCACCACAGGAACACATAAGGAAAACTGAAAGAATTCACAGACCCTTGGAAAGAAACAACTTGCCACTGCAAACTCCATGAGACAGCCGAAAAACTGAATGTCCAAAGTGTGAGAAGGGGAAAGTCTGCCTCCAAGCACACATCCTCACTGGAGAACCTGAAAATCCAGATCCTAAGAGAAGAGTTTAACCTTACCTAGAGTTGGAAAAAATTTAGAGAGTGGAGCAAAGTATAAAAGTAGAAGAAGCAGGGGGAAGAGCCCTGTAGGCACTCCCAGTCCCCAGGGAAGTCATTTCTGACTTTGTCTCACAGGGGTCCATGGGGAGGGCAGCCAATAGAATTGGGAAAGGGCCACAGGCAGGAGAATTCCAGCTGAACTTTGAAATAATTTTGACTGAGAGCAAACTTTCCTGGGCAGAATCCAGGGGATGAATGGGGCAGATAAGAGCACTGAAGCCACAGCAGGCAGGGAGGGGTAAAGCCTGCAAGCCCCACTTGCTTTCTCAGCAGAGAAGCTTATAGCCTGAGGGAAGATCTGAGCCCTGCACATTGGAGGCCTGGATATAAATTCAGCCTTGTTGGCTGTTGAGGAAGCACAGTGGGAGTAAAACTGGCCTTGCTGCGTACCTGGGAGCTGATTGAGAATTGTCACTGCTGGCTTTCCCCCACTTCCCTGGCAACCCATATGAAGCAGCAAAGGAAGCCAAAATCCCCCTTGGAACATAACTCCATTGGCCTGAGAACCACCTTCTCCACCCCCACAGTGGATGCAGCAAGCCCCACCCAAGGAGAGTCTGAGCTTAGAAACACCTAACCCTGCATTCACCTGATGGTCTTTCTCTACCTTCCCTGGTAGCCGAAGACAAAAGACATAAACTCTTGGGAACTCTGTGGCTCCACCTATCACCTAAGAAACCTGAATACTTATCCAGGTGACCTTAGAGCAAGCTTGTATCCCCCTCCATACTACTGCAGCTGACACTTTCTTGAAAGCACCACCTTCTGGCTGGAGGCCAATGAACTCAAGCCATTACAACAACTCATAATAGAACAACCCTGCTCCAAGAAAGAAGAAAACGACAGTTAATTCTAACACCTGTAACATCCTAGCTAACCAGAGCTCCTGAGTCTGTCCACATGACAACTTCACTGCTAGCATAACCAGCATTCAAGATAACCAGCACACTAAACCAAACTATAACCAAGGACTCTCACACAGTCCAATTCACTGTCCTGCTACCTCCACCAGAGCAGGTGCTAGTATCCATGGCTGAGAGCTCAGAAGACAGATTACATCAAAGGACTCTTTGCAGGCACTCCCCAGTACTATCCAGAAGCCCAGTAGCTCTGCTGGATGGTTAGACCCAGAAGAGCAATAACAATCACTACAGTGTGGCTCTCAAGAAGCCCCATTTCTAGAAGAAGGGGTGAACACTACAACAAGGCATCACTCCATGGAACGAAAGAATTTGAGGAGAAGCCCTTTTGCTCCAGATCTTTTCTCTGATATATAGTCTACCCAAATGAGAAGGAACCAGAAAAACAATTCTGGTAATATAATAAAACAATATAACACCCCAAAAAGATCACATTAGCTCACCAGCAATGGATCCAAACCAAGATGAAATCTCTGAATTGCTAAAAAAATAAATAAATAAAAATAAAAATAAAAATTCAGAGGTCAATTATTAGCTACCCAAAAAGGCACCAGAGAAAGGTAAAAACGAACTTAAAGAAATTTCAAAAATCATACAAGACATTTAGAAGAAAAAATCTCCAGAGAAATAGGTATCATAAATAAAAATAATCACAACTTCTGGAAATGAAAGACACACTGTATTAGTCTGTTTTCATGTTGTTGATAAAGACATACACAAGACTAGGCAATTTGCAAAAGAAAGAGGTTTAATGGGTTTATAGTTCCACATGGCTGTGGAGGCCTCACAATCATGGCAGAAGGTGAAAGGCACATCTCACATGGCTGCAGATAAGAGAAGAGCTTGTGCAGGGAAACTTCTATTTTTAAAACCATCAGATCTCATAAGACTCATTCACTATCACAAGAACAGTGCAGAAAAGACCCACCCACATAATTCCATCACTTCCCACCAGGTTCCTCCCATGACATGTGGGAATTGTGGGAGTTATAATTCAAGATGATATTTGGGTGGTAACACAGCCAAACCGTATCACATGCTTAGAGAAATACAAAGTACACTGGAAAGTATCAACAGTGTATTGGGATTATGTTAAACACCAAACCTAAGAATAATTGGTGTTCCTGAGGAAGAAGAGAAATCTACAAGTCTGGGAAACTTATTTGAGGGAATAGTTGAAGATAACTTCCTTGGCCTTGCTAGAGATTTAGGCATACAAATACAAGAAGCTCAAAGAACACTCAGGAAATCAATCACAAAAAAATCATCGCCTAGGTACATAGTCATCAGGTTATCGAAAGTCAAGACAAAAGAAAGAATAAAAAGCTGTGAAGCAAAAGCATCAGGTAACCTATAAAGGAAACCTATCAGATTAACAGCAGATTTCTCAGTAGAAATCCTACAAGATAGAGGGATTAGGATCCTATCTTTAGCCTCTTTAAACAAAATAATTATCAACCAGAATTTTATATCCAGTGAAACTAAGCTTCATAAATGAAGGAAATATAAAGTTTTTTTTCAAAGTTAGCACTACAAGAATTACTAAAGAGAGCTCTAAATTCTGAAATGAAACATTGAAATAGACCAAAATAGATCTCCTTAAAGCATAAATCTCACAGGGCCTATAAAACAGTAACACAATGAAAAAACAAGGTATTCAGGCAACAGCTAGCACAATGAATAGAATAGTACCTCACATCTCAATACTAACTTTGAATGCAAATGACTGAAATGCTCCAATTAAAAGATACAAAATGGCAGAATGGATAAAAGTTCACCAACTAAGTATCTGCTTTCTTCAAGAGACTAACCTAACACATAAGGACTCATATAAACTTAAGGTAAAGGGGTAAAAAAAAGATATTCCATGCAAATGGTCACCAAAAGCAAGCAAGAGTGGCTTTTCTTATATCAAATGAAACAGACTTTAAAGCAACAATAGTTTAAAAAGACAAAGAGAGACATTTACATAACGATAAAAAGACTAGTCCAACAGGAAAATATTACAATTCTGAATATATGCGCACCTAACACTGGAGCTCCCAAATTTATAAAACAATTACTACTAGACTTAAAAAATGAGAGAGATGGCAACATAATCAGAGCGGAGGACTTTCATACTCCACTGACAGCACTAAACAGGTCATCAAAACAGAAAGTCAACAAAGAAACAATGGACTTAAGAAGTTATACCCTAGAACAAATGAACTTAACAGATATTTATAGAACATTCTACCCAACAACTGCACAATATACATTCTATTCATTAGCTGATGGAACATTCTCCAAGATAAACCATATCATAGGCCACAAAACAAGTCTCAATACATTTAAGAAGACTAAAATTATAGAAATACTCTCTCAGACCACAGTAAAAGAAAATTAGAAATCAACTCCAAAAGGTACACTCAAAACCATGCAAATACATGGAAATTAAATGATCTGCTCTGGAATGATCTCTGGATCAAGAATAAAATCAAGACAGAAATTTTAAAGTTTTTTTAACTGAATGATAATAGTGACACAGCCTATCAAAAGCTCTGGGATACAGCAAAAGTGGTAGTAAGAGGAAAGTTTATAGCATTAAATGCCTGAATCAAAAAGTCTAAAAGAATACAAATAGACAATCTAAAGTCACATCTCAAGCAATAGAGAAACAAGAACAAACCAAACCCAAACCTGGCAGAAGAAAACAAATAACAAAGATCAGAGCAGAACTAAACAGAATTGAAACAAAAAATACAAAAGATGAATGATACAAAAAGGTGGTTCTTTGAAAAGATAAACAAAATTGATAGACCATTAGCAAGATTAACCAAGAAAAGAAGAGAAAATCCAATAATCTCAATTAAAAACAAAACAGGAGATATTACAACCGATGCCACAGAAATACTAAAGATCATTCAAGGCTACTATGAAATCATTTATGCACATAAACTAAACAATCTAGAGGAGATGAATAAATTCCTGGAAATATACAATCCTCCTAGCTTAAATCAGGAAGAATTTAAAATGCTGAAGAGATCAATAACAAGCAGCAAGATTGAAATGGTAGTAAAAAAAAATTTCCAACAAAAAAAGTCCAAGATCAGATAGAGTCACAACTGAATTTTATCAGACATTCAAACAAGAATTGGTACCAATCCTACTGAAATGATTTGAAAGATAGAGAAAAACGAAATCCTCCCTAAGTCATTATATGAAGCCAGTATCACCGTAATACCAACACCAGGAAAGGACATAACAAAAAAAGGAAAACTACACACCAATATCCCTGATGAACATAGATGCAAAAAAATCCTCAAAAATAATACTAGCTAAACAAATCTAACAGCATATCATAAAGATAATCCACCACGATCAAGTAGGTTTCATACCAAGGATACAGGGATGATTTAACATACACAAGTCTATAAATGGGATACACCACATAAACATTAAAAACAAAAATCACATGATCATCTCAATAGATGCAGAAAAACCATTTGACAAAATTCAGCACCCATTTATTATTAAAACCCTCAGCAAAACTGGCATAGAAGGGGTATACCTCAATGTAATTAAAGCCATCTATGACAAACCCACAGCCAATATTATCATGAATGGGGAAAAGTTGAAAGCATTCCCCCTGAGAACTGGAATAAGACAAGGATGCCCACTTTCACCACTTCTATTCAACATAGTACTGGAAGTCCTAGCCAGAGTAATCAGACAAGACAAAGAAACAAAGGGCATCCACATTGGTAAAGAAGAAGTCAAACTGTCACTGTTCAACAATGATATAATTGTACTACTAGAAAACCCTAAAGATTCATCAAAAAAAATCTCCTATATCTAATAAACGAATTCATTAACGTTTCAGGATATAAAAATCAATGTAGACAAATTAGTAGCACTCCTATATACCAACAGTGACCAAGCTGAGAATCAAATCAAAAACTCACTCTTTTAAAACAGCTGCAAAAATATAAATGCTTTGCCATATACCTAACCAGTGAGGTGAAAGACCTCTACAAGGAGAAATACAAAACACTACTGAAAGAAATAATAGATGACACAAAGAAATGAAATACATCCCACGCGCATGAATGGATAAAAATCAATATTGTGAAAATGACCATCCTGCAAGAAGCAATCTACAGATTCAATGCAATTCCCATCAAAATACCATCGTCATTCTTCACTGAACTAGAAAAAAAAAATCCTAAAATTAATATGGAGCCAAAAAGAGTCCACAGAGCCAAAGCAAAACTAAGCGAAAAGAAGAAATCTGGAGGCATCACATTACCTGATTCAAACTATACTACAAGGATATGGTCACCAAAACATCATGGCACTGGTATAAAAATAGGTATATAGATCAATGGAATAAAGTAGAGAACCCAGAAATACAGTCAAATAGTTACAGTCAATTGATCTTTGACATAGCAAACAAAAACATAAAGTAGAGAAAGGACACCCTATTCAACAAATGTTGCTGGGATAATTGGCAAGCCACATGTTGAAGAATGAAACGGGATCCTCATTTCTCACCTCATACAAGAATCAACTAAAGATGAATCAAACACTTAAATCTAAGACCTGAAACTATAAAAATTATAGAAGATAACATGGAAAAACTCTTCAGGACATGGCTTAGGCAAAGACTTCATGACTAAAAACCCAAACACAAATGTAACAAAAACAAAAATAAATAAATGCGACCTAATTAAATTAAAAAGCTTCTGCACATAAAAGAAATGATCAGCAGAGTAAACAGACAACACATAAAGGGGGAGAAAATATTCACAAACTAAGCATCTGACAAAGGGCTAATCTCCAGAATCTACAAGGAACTCAAACAAATCAGCAAGAAAATAATAATAATCTCCTGAAAAGTGGGCTAAGCATATGAACAGATATTCCCAAAAGAAGGTATACAAATAGCCAGGAAACATAAAAATGTACCAGCATCACTAACAATCAGGGAAATGCAAATCAAAACCACAATGCCATACCACTTACTCCTGCAAGAATGGCCATAATCAATAAATCAAAAAATAATCAATGTTGGTGTAGATGAAGTGAAAGGAACACTTTTACACTGCTGGTGGGAATGTAAACTATTACAACTACTATGGAAAACAGTGTGGAGATTCCTTAAAGAACTAAAAGTAGATCTACCGTTTGATCCACCAATCCCATTACTACTAGCTGTCTACCCAGAAGAAAAAAATGTCATTATATGAAAAAGACATTGGACATGCATGCTTACAGTGGCACAATGTCCAGCTGCAAAAATATGGAACCAGCCCAAATGTCCATCAATGAATGAGTAGATAAAGAAAATATGGTATATGAGAATATATATTATATATATATATTAATTATATATATGATATATACAAATCATAAATTATAGTATATAAATATATCATATATATATAGTGTCTGTGTGTGT